>NC_086331.1:134120024-134423189 GCF_032445375.1 Bacillus rossius redtenbacheri
TTGTATAGAAAATGTATAGGCGTTCTTAATAATCTCGGCATGCCTGGTACATATAAACATCATAAAATTATTATCTCAAACACCTTACTCTACACTAACCTTAGATTTCTATTAAAAAGTATTGTTAAAATAAATATCAAACTATCGATTTAAACTACTGTCTCTAATTGGAACACTCCTAAATATGTCCTTTTGTAATTGATAATCATGTTGAAATCCGAGTCCATTTACCTACACGCTTGCCCAGACAACTATTCTGCGCACATTCAGTTACTTCATTCACGACTCATTAATTACAGTTACGTATTATCGTTAGCTCGAACTTCCCGTCCACAAACACAGCAATTTCGTTAGCAAGAAGGCAGAATTCACTGTCCAATAATGGACTCTCTTTCCTTACAATGGCGTATAGAATCAGCAACCAATAAAAAGAATTTACTATAGGAATGACGTAATATTACGTTAAACTGCAGTTTGATCTTAAACGAGTCTATAGTGAAAATCTTCTACCATTCTATTCAGTGCTAAGGTTCGTTACTTCCTAATTCACAGAGATAGCAAGTCCGTGACACTATAATTCAATAAGTGTTTAATTATTTTAATTTGCCATTAAAGTGACTGGTTCGAGAAATAAAACAAAAAAATTACAAATTAATATTTTATTTCGTAAATTCTACAAGTACAAAAACAAGCAAATTACTCGCGTTTCTAGATCATTTCAGTCTAAATGGAATGTAATTCATTTGTATGCCTTGGCATGTGTTTTTCAAGGCAGTTCTACGTGACAGCTGATTAACCAGGCACATCCAATCAGTGGCCACGCACAGCCAGTTATTGGCCACGCGTGTCTATCCATCGGTCAGACATGGCTATTCAGTGGCCAAGGAAATTCATTGTGTGGCCAGGCATGTCAAATGTTGGTCAGGCACGTCCAGTAGACTGGCCGGGCAGGTCCAGGTGGTTGGCCAGTCACTTCTAGCAGGTTGGCCAGTCACTTCTAGCAGGTTGGCCAGTCACTTCTAGCAGGTTGGCCAGTCACTTCTAGCAGGTTGGCCAGTCACTTCTAGCAGGTTGGCCAGTCACTTCTAGCAGGTTGGCCAGTCACTTCTAGCAGGTTGGCCAGTCACTTCTAGCAGGTTGGCCAGTCACTTCTAGCAGGTTGGCCAGTCACTTCTAGCAGGTTGGCCAGTCACTTCTAGCAGGTTGGCCAGTCACTTCTAGCAGGTTGGCCAGTCACTTCTAGCAGGTTGGCCATTCACTTCTAGCCGGTTGGCCAAGCTTGTCCATTTGGTGGTCAGGCACATATAGTCAGTAGCCGAGCGACCTTATTTTCGATACTCAGCGAACATTTGAAACAGGTCGTGTACAGTGTTAGCCGCGGAGGCCAATCGTCTCCAAACCACGAGGCCTTCTTGGACGATACCTGTGAAATGTTTTACGCCCACAACAGGACAGAGAAATTTTGATTAAATAAATATTCTGTCCTGGCTACAAACTTGACGATGCAAAATAAACGAAAAGGACACTCAGTTGAACACACAATCATCAAAAATGTCACACATAGAACACACATTCAATACAACAAGTACAGACACTGGACACACATTCAATAAAACAAGTACAGACACTGGACACACATTCAATAAAAAAGGACACACACTGGACACACTAAATAACAGACACACACTGGTCTCACATTCAATAAAAAGGACACTCATTCGACGGAAGGACGCACTTTCGACAAAAAGGCCTGCTGCTAGTGGTACTTGGTAGTTCTGTGCAGTCAGGTGCTTCACGGCAGGACAGCTGGGCATGCCTGATAATGTAGCACTGCCTCACGTACTTTACCTGCTGTCAGGATTCAGGATTAAGAGAGGACTATGGGCGCAACAGTCGTTCTACACAGTCAGATGTTTTACAGACGGCTGCAAGGCTTGCTTGACAATGCGGCACATACTGCAGAATTGGTTACGCACATTTGACAAAAAGAACATATATTTGCACGAACATTCAACTCAGTAGAATAACAACCCATTAATAGGATTCGATCGCAAAATACGGTAGGATACAATCACATCAGTAGGATACGATCGGTCGCAGGATATGGTAGGATACAATGTCTTCATCTGTATTTGGCTACATCAGGCTACAACGACATTTGGCTAAGAAGCTACAACAATCGAGGCTACATCTGGCTACAAGGCTACGAGGCTACAAGACTACGAGGCTACATAGTTACAAGCCTACAAAATTAAAGACTACAAGACTAAAAGCTACAGGGCTACAAGGCTACGCGTTTACATGGCTACAACTGGCTACAATAGCGCCATTCAGCAGCGAGAGTTAATTTATTTCATGCCAAAAATACTGGTTGCAAGTAATTCCGATTCATGCCAATAGTTGTCGTACAGTAAAGTTAGAGCATGTCATGTTATGTCCATACCGTAGAACTGGAAGTTTGGAAACTCTCGTTCTGTATGCTTGCTTGTATACAAAAGGTTCGTACTAATGATGATTAGTATGCTTAGAAAAATAAAAGAGAAAATATTTATATAAATTCTTAATACGTATTTACTTTTAACACTAACCAAGAATCAAACTAAGTACCGAAATCGATATATATATATATATATATAATATATAATAGCCAGAGCTTGCCCACAAATTCTGGGTGGGGAGCAAGGAGTCGTGTTCGCCATGTTGGATTGTGTCATCACGACCGCCATATTGGTGTCAAAATTTCCCTAAACGTCCTAAAAAACTATCTGCAAAATCGTCCAAATGACCAAAAAAATTCCCTAGTTTAAAGAAAATTTTCCCATTTCAAAGGAAAATTCCCGATTATTATCCTAAAAGATGTTTTTTTGGGGCAAAAATCTAAACAGAGGCTTAGGAGTCCTTAAAATTTTAAATTCTAGCCGTTAAGTCTGAATCATGTCCTTTAGCCCTCCTCGCGACTGAAGTATGACACTTTGCGTGGAATTTCAAACCACGTCTACATTTTTACCCAACAATTAGAAAACATATAAATAAATATTAAACAAATACACCATCGAGTCAAGAGTTCTTGGTTTGAACCCAGCAAATGCAAAATAATAAAAAATAACTTAATTGCGTAAAAATAGAATAAAATATTAAAATTAAATATTTACCTATGCCACTGAGTTTAGACACACTGTTTGATTTTCAATTAAAGCATTCGTAGAAAAAATCAACATATACTTTTTCCACAATATTTTCCTGGTGTCTGACCGCTCACCACTAATTACAAGGATATACTACGAGAACCAGAATGTATCACCCACGGCAGCCATATTTGATCTACCTCCTTGTATTTTCTTCTTGTCTGATAGAGTGCGCTACCAACAACTTGGTTTATTGTTCACCCGCTAAAATGCAGTAGTGTCAATAACCAGATCGATAGCTATCATAGCGTCCGCTATATTCTTGATCATTTTGCCTGCTATATTGATAATATGTAATTATCACCAAAAAAATCGGAAAAGTTTCTAAAAATCATAACCAAAATAACCAAACAACATATTTATTTGATCAATTCTCATCCTTGATTCGAACAGTAGTTGTTGACTAAAGGTAATTTTAACTTTAAAAATGCTTATTTAAATTAAATACAACGAAATGTCGCAAAATCGTCTTAAAAGTACCCGTACCACCCACCAATAAGCCGACAACGTCAGTAGATGTTGAATGTTCCTTCAAGGACAAGCAATGCAACTGTGAAGCTGTTGTGATGTCATGACCGCAATGGTAATATGCTTGTTTAGTGTTCAATGCATTTTGATTACTAATAGTAGTTTCAAGTGAGAATTGCTACGTTGGTGGTATTTTTAATCTGTTGTAAGGGTGTTCAATTGAACTGTAAACTGGGAAGCATGAGAAAGCTTATAAGCATTTAAGTTAAACTTGTTTGTTTGGCGGTTCAAACACCGAGCCAGACTGAGCAACATAGATGACAAACACCTTTTGAAAACACAGCCGTAGCAACAAAACCCGATTTGCTTGTTAAAATTACTTCAATCTTACAGCTTCATCACCAGTAAATATACCAACCTAAAAACTTCCAAAATCAATAGAAACAAGCTGTTCAAACCTGGTGACTATTATCTAAATGTATCATCATTGGGCTCTAAATTCGCCACCACCCTTACACGAATAAATAAATAAAGTTTTCAACTCAATGTGTTTTCTCTGACGGTATTCTGTTCGTGACAGTAGCGTAGCTGTGTTCGGTGGTGATTGGGCGGAGCAACCGGCGACTTGAGCCCTTGTTGCGCGCGGCCCGCCGGTCACGAGCCAGCATCGCGGCCAATGAGGGAGCGGCTAGGAGGGGCTGCGACCGCAAGATTGCTGGTTACGGGGAAGGTTTGTGGAGATAAATAAGAACGGTGCGCTTGTGATTACAAGATGAGTGCCGTACAAGGTAGTAATTATGCGGGCTGGTGGTAGTGAGTGAGGTAATCCGCACGTCGCTACCGTGGCTGTGCTGACGGTGCTCACCTGGACGCGGGTCGTCGCGACGTGATGCGGCCTGGACCACGATCACACGTCTGCTTCCGCGCCGCGCTCCTTCACGCTCCTTCACGCTCCTTCACGCTCCTTCACGCTCGTGTGTGCGCGCTCTTGTCCTCCGCACGACGCAACTGGGTTCTTCAGTGGCAAACATCTTTTCAGGCATTTCGAATATAGAATATTTGAGTTTTTTTTTAGGAACAAAACGGGAAGTTTTTCCTCAAAATTGGGAAATATTTAGGAATTTTGAGGAATTTTGGGTAAATTCTTAAAGAATTTTGAAGGTCAAGGTCATCCAAGATGGCCGCCAGACGTCAGAATCCAATATGGCGGTCGGCAGCACGCACCAGTAGCAGGAGCCTCACTTGTGTACTACTACGACTACTATGAGACTGTGCAGTGAAGGTCCTTCATAGGCCGTGCTACCCCAAACCGCGGTCGAAATCACTTCTGTGGAGCCGTCTCTCCCTTTCATGTTGCACTTTAACAGGCTAATGTTTTTTTTAATACAGTTAGTTAACCAAAAAATATAAAGTAAAGCAATATCTTCATAATCTTCATATAACTGGACATATCACAATCCTAAATTAATAACTAACACTGTTTTTCTTGTTCAATTAAAAAATTTAACAAAAATTTGGAATCCGCCCAACTAACGCTAATAGTGTCTGGCACAGCTGTCAGGCTGAGTTGTGTGGTGCAGGCCAATGACCATTTGCCAGGTTGGATTTTGGTGTCATTTCCCATTTCTAAACAGAAATTATTTAATAATCCTCAAAAAGTTACAAAATGTCTCTATTTTGAGATAAAATTGCTTGGCTTTTGAAGAACAATTTTCTTTTTTTTTTTTTGTCAAAAAATCTAAACGGGGCAGTTTCCGTCAGAGAAGTCGTTTTCCGTTGAGAGCGGCCAATTTCCCCAAAGTGGGGCGTGCATCCTTCAAATACAAAATTTTAAGCCATAACGAAAAGAACACACATTTGGACACACACTCAACCAAAAGGACGGACATTCGAAAAAATAAAAGGTCACACATTCGAAAAAAAGGACGTACATTTGTCCGCACATTCGAAAAGGGGTGATTTTCGGGGAACGTTAAATAAGAGAGGAAACTTAAGGAAGGTTTTATTTAAATTTCCAATATCTTATTATTAAGCTAGATTTGATCAGAAGATATTATTTTGTAATGTTTAACCTATATTTACAATACTTCAAATTTTAATGTAGAACTTCAGCAAGATGTAAAAAAATGTTGGTAAATGATGCAAGTTTATTTTTCATTTTAAATAACATATAAACCCCTTGATTAGCTTCAGAGATACGACTTTTATGATATAAAAAAATTACCGCCTATTCACATTTTTTGCGGTTGAATGTACAAAAATTGTAAAGGTTAAAACATGATATAAGAACATGATTTTGTATTTTATTCTGGAACATTTTCTTAATTTCATCTTAATTTGCTTGCATATTTTATTTATTACTATAAAAACTAACGTGCTCCCATTTCACTGCATTTGGAGGCAAATGTTAAAAAAAATGGTAAAATAACTCTATGTAATTAATTATTTACGTTATTTATGCTAAGTTTCTTACATCCATTTTTATTTGCTATGAAGATATAATTTTTTTATGATAAAACAAAATTAACTGCCTCATAACATTCTTAAAAGACGAAATCTGGTAAATTGAAAAACTCTAAATGCTTGTTAATCTGTCTTAATTTCGAGCCCTTGGATCCAGTAGATTCAGAAAAACAATTTCTTTTTGAAATCAAACTTAACTACTTTACACCTCTTAAAATAAACGCAAAATAAAACCTACTTATTTCTTGTTATAATTGAATTTAAAGTGTAAGTGTTTTGTATTTAAAACACAATTACCCCCTTTAACGACCTAAGAGTTTGAATTTCGCAAAATGATAAAATTGTTGTTACGTATCTGTTTAATAAAGTCTTGAAGTAATGCATTTTTTTGGTTTTAACTTTTCTCGCCAAATGTTTCCAGGCACAACCGATGAGTCGCAGTGAAATCGAATGTAAAATAATTAATTAATTCTGACTAATTGGGTTAATCGTTACTCGTGCATGTTCCAAAGACGGCGAGAAAACATTTCAGATATCACGTCAGTTAATAAGCGTATATGTGTACAAGCAAGTGCCGTATACCTCATTATTCAATAAATAAATAAATATTGTGCAATTAAATACAAAAAAATTAAACTATATGTGCGCAACCCCTTAGGGGTTGCATTACGCCAAATTCAAAAATTGTGGTTGGTAGCTTACGTATATTTATTATTGGTGCAAAGTTAAATTTGAAGATATACTTATTATTCTTAAAAAATATATGTATCCTTTTTTCACCACTAAATGTTTGCATATAATTAATTATATATTGAGGTTTTTAGTTTTTTATTGGTACCCAAAATCATTTATTGCGCTTAATTTAATTCAGAGACCTAAAATTAATATTAAAAAATACTTACCACTTTTTGACCTTTAGAGGTAGAATTTCGCAGAATATTAAAACTGTTGTTTGTAGTTTTTGTATGTTCATTATGCCTACAGGTGCCCAAAATCAAATTTTACGCTGAATTAAATTTGGTGTTATAATAATTTATCTTATAACATACTTATCCCTTGAATTTCGCAAATTTAAGTTTTGTATTTGGTAGTTTTTCTTATGTTTTTTATTGGTAGCGAATATTTTTACTAATCTTAATAAAATTTGGATATTTATTTATTAATCGTTACTACATACTATGTAGTTGTAAAGTTAGTCAGAGAAATTTCTTATAAAAATTTTCTCAGAAACCCTTAAGTCATTTTCGAGCAATGGTGTAACAAACAGACAAACAGTCAAAAATTAGAAAACCTAACTATATTTTTCCATTCTTAACAACGTCAATAGCCATTTCCAAGAATTTTTTCCACCACTTCACCCAATGTATAGATATTTTACCTCGAAAAGTTGTACTATTGATATCGGTTAGGTAGAAAACCTTGTCTCTTAACTTTGGTCAAGAACATGTATAAATAACTTTTAAATAAATACATTTATTGGACATGTATAAACCCATACAATTTTTTTTCATTCTGCTACAAAATTTGATGTTATTAGATACGAGGTTTTGATTATAAGCCGACGATAATCTAAGATGGCTGTCCATATACCTTAATGACGCCTCACTATCGAGAATATTATGCGTCTTGGCGTAGGTGTTTAAGGTTGAGCGATAGTAAATAGTAATAATCAGTCGCCTGGTAAATATTTCAGTGTAAGCATAGGTCGACATTTTGTACAAGTACGTTCACCGGATATTGTAACCAGTACCTCCGAAATCCATTATGCAAGTCGTTTGAATATTAAATTAAAAAAATAATTTTTTATTAGCAGAAAACGCATTCTTTGAGAGAATGAAAAATATTATTACCTGAATAAAATGTTTGTACTTTTCTGACCGAAGTAATAAACAACATTGTTAACGAGTTTAAAAAAGATTTTCATAAAATTGATACTTTGAAGTTTTCTTATGGCTAGAATTTACCTACTTTTGCAAAACTGAGTCACATGAACGCAAGTGTGCATAAAGATTCACGACCATAAACACTGCGCACCATATTTCGAATAATGAGGAAGATTCTGTCTACTAAAGCATTGAAAGAGTAATACAAGCAAAAGGAATTGGATGGAAATCAAGCCACGTAGATACAATGAAACTGAGAATAAAAACTGCGTACTGTTTGAATAGCATGTATAATTCGTTTGTGTGTACCTAGAGTTGAGTAGAATTTACATAATGTATACAATTTTTAAAACGTGGGTTTTATTTATTTTTTGGTAAATGTTTATGATATTTCCAGCACTGTTAAAATAACATTTGAAAATATGTTTCAACAGCCTTAACATCATACGAAATGCTATGTTAGCTTTGACATGTTTTTAACCTCACTTAAACAATTTTTTGTTTATGCCATACTTGACTGCACGCCCTATGGTCCAAGTACCTGATATGTAAGCCATTATACTGTTTTATAGTTATTTTGGAGATTTTTTATTCGTTTTTGGGAAATTTTTGCACCAAGATGGCCACCGTGACGTCACAACCCAAGATGGCGGCCGAACTACACCTGCACCCTGTGTCCGGATC
This sequence comes from Bacillus rossius redtenbacheri, assembly GCF_032445375.1. Lineage (NCBI taxonomy): Eukaryota > Metazoa > Arthropoda > Insecta > Phasmatodea > Bacillidae > Bacillus > Bacillus rossius. Next base: position 134,128,708 of record NC_086331.1, read on the forward strand.
GCTATTTCTGTACTGCTTGGATAAGTATAATAAAATTAAATGTCTGTGTTTTACCTCCATTTAATACAATACCACATTTAAATTTAGAGTTAACATGTGTAATTCATAGAAAACAGAATGGTTGGCACCAAATTTGAATTTGGATCATTGGGAATAACAGTCAAGTAATTTCTTTGTTTTGTTTAACTGTTTATTAAATTGCAACGGCCAATGGAAATTCATCAACTGCAAGATATAAGCGAGAAATGCAGACTAGTCTTCATAATTATTCGTAGTGGATTCACAGGTAATTTCACTTAAACACGCTCAATGTATTTCAGGCGAAAATTTATTTGCTCCTTTTTTGAATTACGTGCAAAAATATTGAAATATTATTATGTTTTTAATACTATCCTAATTATTCTTTGTAAAATAAAATTTACCCACATATAGCTTAAGATTTTTTGTATTTAATTGCACTATATTTATTTAATAATGCACCCTGTGTACGGCACTTGCTTGTACACATATACGCATATTAACTGGCGTGATATCATAAATGTTTTCTCGCCGTCTTTGGAACATGCACTAGTACCGAGTAACCCAATTAGTCAGAATTAATTAATTATTTTACATTCGATTTCACTGCGATTATTTAAAATTTATTGCAATGCGAACGCTATGTTGTTACCCGACTGACACTGTACTCATCTGTTGTGACTGGAAACATTTGGCGAGAAAAGTTAAAACCAAACAGATGTTTATGTTTATGTTTATTAAACAGATGTTTGAATGTGAGCATTTATATTTTAGGCTTAACACAGTTCAGAAAACATAAAATTTTAAAAAAAGAATCCATAGCAGCCTGCCGTAAACATCGCGGTCCACAGTTGTCGGCGAGCCACTATGTTATTGCGACTTTAATAACAGCAGCATTTAGCATTACCGTTCCATAATTTGGGTAAAAGCTGTTTTCAGTGCTTCCCTACCAACCAACAGGCAAGCATAATTACACCTTGTTTTTTTTTCAGGATGATTGCTTTGTGCGCTGAAAAAAGGATCAAGATGGAAGGGTACAATACCCTTCTCCTATCTTTAACCTGTTATTAGCTAACTGCTGCAGCATACTTCGTCTGGCACCAGGAGTTTGCCTGAAACTACTCACGTGGAACTATGAACAGAGGGTGATACCTGAAGAAAATAACCTTCACTTTCGTTGCTGGAAACGTATCGAAATATCAGAGAATGAGACATCGTAGTCATTTAAATAACGTGCAGTTACTTATCCTCTCTTTAAAGTAATTCCAGTCATTCTTTTATAATACATTTCTCTTATAACTTCAAAAAATTTTACATTTTTTTTAATCTATGTTTCAAATTTTCAGTCAACAAAAATTTATTTGTGCAAGCCGTTATAAGCATTAGCATTCATCTTGAGAAATTTTTAAGCACACATTAAAATCGTCCTACAAGATAATTAAGTAAACTCTGTAATTCAAGGAAAAAAATAGTTTTACAGTGTTAAACTAAACAACTTTCAACAAACAACATGTTTATCTAGTTTCTAACATTTTATGAGTAATTATTTTTTATTTTTGGGAACATTAAAAAATCCATATGTTAGGATTATTTAAAATTCTACTCTATTAATTTTTGTGTTGTGAATAAATAAATAACGTCGACATCGAGGAAATCACAAATCAGAGACGATAATGGTTTTTATCTGCTGGGACGGGAGTATTAACGATAAGTATTCTGAGAAAATCCACTCATGTTTTACACATGTGAAAATGGAATCGCCTTGGATGGAGGCAAGTTTTCTGGCCACTCAACAAATAAGCTAACTTGTGTTTTAATTAATAATGCCATATTACTTACAAATATGAAAATATAGCTGTAAAATAAGTAATTCTGTTACCCTTTTTACCTGTATTTGATGGTCTACGGAAGTACCTTAGGAACATAAAAATCAACATACATAATGCATTTTAAAAATTTATATTAGAAAACACATATCATTTCAATGTAATAAATCTAAAAAAGAACAGACTTATAGAAAGCTTATTTACATTTATTTTAACCATCTACTTAAAGATATATATATGCAATTGGTTTTGTAAGAACTTTAAAATTTTTACATAAACTTGGGTTGGATTTCTCAAAATACGATTTTCCGTTTTATTATCTTAACTGCTCTTAATTAGTACTCATAACTATTATCTTTCTGTTTACAGTGATTGTCAATATGTAAGCAAATTTGCTCTTTCATGAGATTTAACATAGACCCTGTTTGAAACGCTTCAAATCTGTGGAAATAATAACATAAATATAACATATCAGAAAAATACATTATTGTGCATCATTGTATAAAATGGTCTTCATATTATTTATTTAATACACTTTTGTGTGGATTGTTAACAACATACTGTTTTCATTACGAAATTAAGAAACATTAGATCGTTTTGTAAATATGTATTATGTTTCCATTGATAAATTTAATGAAATGCAACCAAACTACGGATTTCATAAGGTTGAGTGTACACCAATATTTTGGTTGGTATAAAACTATTTTCTCTTTAATGAAATAGAAACTTAAATAATAAATAATTTATTAAATGTTTGTTCTCTATGTTGAAGCAGCAGAAGACTTGTAACTATATGAGATCCACCTTTATCAACGGCATATAAACATGACTGACAATGCTGTTAAAAGAAGTATGAAAGACATTTCTAGACAAATTGATTTGGTAGTATATTCATATTTATAAACTATTCTGGTTACTTATTTATTTTGAGTGTGTCCATCGTATTTGTTTTTGGTCATGTTTGGCTGAGCGAGGTACGGAGTGTTAAAAGACTGGGCTCTGATTCAATCTCCCGCCCACTTAACATGATTGCTAATTGGTTTCTAACAATATCTTCTTAGAAAAGCCTTGATGATTTCTTCTCAAATATCTTTGACTTATATTTTTATGCGTAGGGCTTTTCATTTTCAAGACAAGGTATTTTTAACTGCGATGTTTTACAACAAAACTGTAAATTTTATATTTATAATCATTTGACAAAAATATTAAAACCGAAATACTTGTATTGTTTTATGAACCAGTTCTTTATTAAGTAAAAAAAAATGTTTTGTTATTTTAATAATGGACCACTGAAATAAACAGAGAGTGCAGTAAACAAAAAAAAGATACTATGGTTCTATTCTTTGTTAAAACACTTTTATAAGAGTTATATCAAAGTGTTTTGGCTGTTGCAGGATATAGCAATACAAACAGATTATTTTCTGGTCTTACGTATTGATGTCTACTGTAATTTTTTTCTTCAAAAATAGAGTTTAAATATTTCCAAAACTCACACATGTACAATAAAACCTTATGTCACAGCGCAAATAATGATTTAATGTAAGTATACTTCGAACCATATTGTATTAGCCTAATCTACTGAACGTTTGTGTGGTAAACTATATTTGCACTTAGCTATTTTTTTCAATATTGTAGAAAGTTGTTTATTAACATGCAATTAAATAATTTTTAATACCGGTAAATATGCAAACCTGTTTAGTTGGTGTTAAATAATTCAAATGTTGGTCATAATTATTTACATTACTTTGCTGCCAAACACATAACAAAATATTTGACTGTCAAAAGCGACATACTAAGATATTTGAAAGGAAATATTTTCTTGGGCCTTTGGTTTATTTGCGTTTCTTATCTTTGCCTCTTAAACTAGCTATGCCTTTGTTTCTTTTAATATTTACATAAAAATTATTTTATTCATTTAAGTTACAGCTTATGACTGATAATTTATGTATGTAAAAGAAGATGGAAATGTATGAGTAATTTTTAAGTTGTTGTCTTGCTTATCCCCATAAAAAGGGATTTGATGCCTAAATATATTTTAATTTACTCTTTTAAAGTAAAAATATTGATTTACTTTCAAACAATTGTTTGAAGTAATTTCAATAAATATTATGGCTGAATGCATTGAAATTTATTTACTGTAAAATTGCTAGTAATTCATAATGAATAGAAATATGCTATAAAAATGCGATTTTTAAAATTTGTTTCAAATAAAATTTAGTTTTTAAAACAAAACATTAAAATGTTACCTTTTCTGAGCAGTTAAATGTAAATTTGTTTTTAAATAAATATTAATTTTTATATAAAATTATTTATGGAGGCTTAAAGCTTTTTTCAAAGCCGCTTTATTGTTATTTAATTAAATTTTGTAACAGAATGCTACACTGCATAAGAAACAATTTAATTTGCTGCGTGGAATAGTTTGTTTAAAAACCTAGAATTTAAAAATAAGAATGTGCTGGATGCTAAAAGTTTAAATAAAATCAAACAGGTGCATGTTTCATTTTCATCATTTGGTTAGCTCAGGAAATGGAAAGGAGGTAAGTGTGATTTCATCAAAGTAAAACATATCCTCTAACTCACTTTAACGGAAATTATAAAACCATATATAAATTAAAAAATATATTCTAACACACAATAACTTTATAAAATATTAATCTTAAATGTTTTGGTTATAAATGAAACATTTTATGCGCCTGACTATTTATTGTGAATATTTCTTTCGTAAAAGGTTTGGAATTAATTACTTACTTTTCTTCAAAAGGTGCCATAATCGAGGAAAGCCACGGGTTATTAGCAAGTATAAAATGTATTAATATACCTACCAATAATTTCAAATATAAAAATAGTTATAATATTAAAACTAAGTAAAACAGTGAACACAGAATTTACAACTAATGAAATTTGATATAAAAGTTAATTAAATTAATAAATGGTTACCTTTTCTAAAAAAATTAATAATAAATTACACATAAGAGCTGGACGTTTGAAGAAAATGGAATGATGTAACGCTGGATGATGGTAAAACACGGTTTTAGTGTTTCCACATTTTCCAAACATTTGTAAAAAGGTTTAACTCATTGTATTCTTTATACATATCACCTATGGGTCAACACATTTTCGAAAGTGATTAAGCTTTTTTTTTAATTGCCAAAATTGTTTTTGAATAGTAAATGAAATTTAAAGATTTTTAACGTTGCACTATCTAACGTTTGATAAACTAATGGATTCACTGAAGAGCGCCAGGTTCGAATGCGGCAATGTAAGAGGAAGGGTGTTGTGTAGAGTGCGAGAGCGGCGGACAGCTGGCGGGTGTTGCAGCCTCGCCCGCTCCCACAGGCCACCACACCACCAGGCCACCACGCCACCACACCACCACACCACCGCACGGCAGAGCCGCTACCTGCGCCCCGACCCAACACATGACGTCTCGCCTGGATGATCGGTTGCGCGCCAAGGCTTCGTCAAACAACCACTTGCGGGTGTAAGGGTTGGGCCATTTAAGGGAGGAAACCTTTTAAAATTGCTGCCGCGGTACTACAGATACGATCAAAACAAATTTAAATAAGGGAAATTAACGGATGCTTCAGTTACATTTACAAGTAAGTTTCAAACTGTTGTATGCAATTTAATTTTCTGTCAAAAAGTCTAGATAACTTTCTGTGATAAAAATAACTTATTTAAAAAAAAACTAGGAAATATTTTTATACCATTCCCAGTGTAATGTGAATGGATAGAATATAGATATGAATGTGTGTATGTTAACATGATCGTTTTTAAACCCAGAATTTAAATAATTATTTGAATACTTTAAAATATTTTTTAAGCAAAGCTTAATGTTATAGCAGAAAAATGTTGTCATTTCAAAGACACGAACACTATTTATTATGAAATATTTTCGTACATTTGAATAACATATAATAATTTTTTTCTATGAACTGCGTAATTTTCTTAAAAGTTAATGCTGTATTTAACTCGTTTGTTCCCTGACAGCCATAAAATTCCTTATACAATTTTTAAAATTATTTATTTTAAATTTGTTTATTTATTTTTGTTATTGTAAAGTATTCCCCTTCCCCCTTTCAATTCTATTGTTATAAAACTGCCACCATCTCATTTAACTTATAACATATTTTCTTGAAACATTTTGTTAGCAGTGAATGTTAAATAATGATTATCTTTACATTAACAAGCAATTATTATTTTATTAAGGGGCCACTCCTAAAAGCGTAGCATTCACGGCGAAAAAGCGCCTCTATGGGACATTAAGAGTGGCCTTATAATATTCTGTTACGTTCCGCTGCAAAACAAATTTAAAACGAAACCATAATAAAAAAACTCAGAAAAAGCAAATAATAAAGCTGTTGAGAAAACTTGAGCAGTTCGTAAATGACACGTCAGCACAAGTCAAGGGCCTCTGGCCAAGGCTGCTACCTCCACGCATCAGGTTAGTCGAAGCCTCACTGTTATAATTTCTGCAAAAAAACTTGGTTTAATGCAATTAACTGTTTACATATTGATTATTATTCTTTTGGTGCATTTGTATGTCAGTACAAAAATACAAATCACCATTAAAAACACAATATAGCTCAATCTGAAAAACTCTTTGCTTTTAAACAAATTACTGTCTGGCGTATAAAAATATGATTTAATATCTCAACATACGGATCATAGGAATTAAAAAAATATGTTTCTTAATATAATATAACAACACAATTTAGGAAACAATATTAAACAAAGTTACAAAACAGTTGATACATTTTTTACTCGTATATCACGAATTTAAACGGACATGTAAGATTATTGTAACCACACAAAAAAAATTTCAACTAGCTTAAAAATAATTAGATAGTATATATGTACACCACTCTGACAATAAAAAATATTTTTTTCTTGATTTTGTTTATAAAAACACATCAAATTATTAAATCAATAATTAAACTTTGAATATATTTGTTGTACGAGCACCTTAATTACCAACAGTGACAGTTTGTTATGTTTTAAGTAAAAAAGCATACATGTTTTATAGAACGCATTATGAATCCATTATGAAAAAATATATAAAACAAAAAAAAAGTTGATATTGTTCTACAAGATGTGTCCGAAAGTAGAAAAATACCGTTCATTTCAAATTAAAAAAAAATCTGAAATATTAAATTGAATAACCAAACTTCAATTTATCTCAGCATTCATATAAAATCTCTTACATAAACTAAAATTTAAATTAATTAATTGATTCATATGTAAGTATACATTTTTGTCTGGATACGATGTGTAAGTAAAAATTGGAACCACGTGTCATTTAAATTAATTAGTTTTGCTGCTACGAGACAGTATAATTTATTCCAAAACTTTAGATAGTTTCTGCTTAAAAATGCGATCCCTGCGATTGACACTGCGTCAGGAAAGACGGCCAAGAGCGGTGTGAAAGGTGATTGGCGCTGCATCAGGAAAGACGGCCAAGAGCGGTGTGAAAGGTGATTGACGCTGCATCAGGAAAGACGGCCAAGAGCGGTGTGAAAGGTGATTGACGCTGCATCAGCAAAGACGGCCAAGAGCGGTGTGAAAGATGATTGGCGCTGCATCAGGAAAGACGGCCAAGAGCGGTGTGAAAGGTGATTGACGCTGCATCAGCAAAGACGGCCAAGAGCGGTGTGAAAGATGATTGGCGCTGCATCAGGAAAGACGGCCAAGAGCGGTGTGAAAGGTGATTGACGCTGCGTCAGGAGAGACGGCCAAGAGCGGTGTGAAAGGTGATTGATGCTGCATCAGGAAAGACGGCCAAGCGCGGTGTGAAAGGTGATTGACGCTGCATCAGGAGAGACGGCCAAGAGCGGTGTGAAAGGTGATTGACGCTGCATCAGGAAAGACGGCCAAGAGCGGTGTGAAAGGTGATTGACGCTGCATCAGCAAAGACGGCCAAGAGCGGTGTGAAAGATGATTGGCGCTGCGTCAGGAAAGACGGCCAAGAGCGGTGTGAAAGGTGATTGACGCTGCGTCAGGAGAGACGGCCAAGAGCGGTGTGAAAGGTGATTGATGCTGAATCAGGAAAGACGGCCAAGCGCGGTGTGAAAGGTGATTGACGCTGCATCAGGAGAGACGGCCAAGAGCGGTGTGAAAGGTGATTGACGCTGCATCAGGAGAGACGGCCAAGAGCGGTGTGAAAGGTGATTGACGCTGCATCAGGAAAGACGGCCAAGCGCGGTGTGAAAGGTGACTGACGCTGCATCAGGAAAGACGGCCAAGAGCGGTGTGAAAGGTGATTGACGCTGCATCAGGAGAGACGGCCAAGAGCGGTGTGAAAGGTGATTGACACTGCATCAGCAAAGACGGCCAAGAGCGGTGTGAAAGATGATTGGCGCTGCATCAGGAAAGACGGCCAAGAGCGGTGTGAAAGGTGATTGACGCTGCGTCAGGAGAGACGGCCAAGAGCGGTGTGAAAGGTGATTGACGCTGCATCAGGAAAGACGGCCAAGCGCGGTGTGAAAGGTGATTGACGCTGCATCAGGAGAGACGGCCAAGAGCGGTGTGAAAGGTGATTGACGCTGCATCAGGAGAGACGGCCAAGAGCGGTGTGAAAGGTGATTGACGCTGCATCAGGAAAGACGGCCAAGCGCGGTGTGAAAGGTGACTGACGCTGCATCAGGAAAGACGGCCAAGAGCGGTGTGAAAGGTGATTGACGCTGCATCAGGAGAGACGGCCAAGAGCGGTGTGAAAGGTGATTGACGCTGCATCAGCAAAGACGGCCAAGAGCGGTGTGAAAGATGATTGGCGCTGCATCAGGAAAGACGGCCAAGAGCGGTGTGAAAGGTGATTGACGCTGCGTCAGGAGAGACGGCCAAGAGCGGTGTGAAAGGTGATTGATGCTGCATCAGGAAAGACGGCCAAGCGCGGTGTGAAAGGTGATTGATGCTGCATCAGGAAAGACGGCCAAGAGCGGTGTGAAAGGTGATTGATGAGGATAGCGAAGTGGCGAGGCACTGGACTCGCTGTCAGACGTAGCTGAGTCCTAATTCAAGGGCGAATTTCTAGATTAAGGATTTATATCATATTCATGATTTTATATAAATACTGTAATATTTCCTAGCTACACATCTTAGCTAAATATTTCATTTCTATTGAAATCTTATGTTATGTGTAGGTGCCCTACCACAAAGTTTACTATGCACATCAAATCTGTGGTATACATAAATTAGTAATAAGGCATATAGGCAACAGTACAATACTAATTATCACAAGAAAAGTGAAATAATTTGAAAGTTTCAAAACTTTCTATTTGTGTTTTAAGTATTTGTGCTGATGCGATTTGAGGGCATAAGCTGTGTTCTCTAAACACATTTTTTAACATGATAAACTTTACTCCATACCCAAACATTTAATTTATAAATGTATATTTACAGATCACCTTTGTTGAAATAGGTTCAATTTATGTACTTCTTGGTACTCTGAGTCTACAACCCTACATATTTTATTTTCATTTATTTGATTTGGGGTATAGATATACTGAGTGTTTCATAAATTTACAAAATACATAGGAAGCCTTTTTTTATTTTTTTATCTGGATATCTTTTCAAATAAGTTTTATAAATTTTTGTAATAATATTTAGCAAAAATGTTTAAAAGTTTTGATGTTTTAAGTACTTTAATGTAAAAACATTTTATTATAAAATTAAGTTTAAGATTATTTTATATATGAATATAATTTTCGCGTAAGTGTAATGATCAAATATTACTTAGATAAATTATAATAGATAATTATAATTATATTATAATTATAATAGATAAATTATAATAGATAGATAAATTATTACTTAGATATTAATGATCAAATATTACTTAGATAATTTGTCACGATGCTCTAAAGTAATACATTTTTCAAATAACTTAAGTAAATATATTTAATTAACTTAAATAAACATAAAAGTAGTATAATCTCAAATAAATATTTAACTTTATTCTCACTAGAGATTAAAAGTAGAAAATTTAGGTTCTGCAATATATTTAAAATATATTTTGCGGTTGATCTGAATTACTATGGATTTTATAGCTGAATAAAAGCACAAGACAAAAACTGTGAGAAATATTTTTAATTAAAAATGTATAAAAAATTAGTAAAAATTTATTTAAATTGTTTTGTAAATAATGTTAAATAAAAGTTTGAAATTTTTTTTCAGAGTTTTTATTTATCATAAACATTATCGTTATTCAAATACAAATAATAGTGTATTTAAAATCTTCTGAAATTGTTGATTTGTCTCTTATTTTTTAATGTCCTGCAGTGCTTGTAAACCAATGATTAACTTAATTTATTTAGGGCTTAACCAAAGTACTTAATAGTTTTTACAAACGAATCCTGAGAGAATATATAATGTACAAAATTTAACCTGAGACAATGTTACAGGAAATAATTTTTAATCGGTTCAGCGGCATTAAAGCTAACTTAAGAGTACACTACACACACTGCGTAGACACTGAGTATACGGTTGTCTCATAAAAATATTTTCCTTCGGAAAATAAACTAATAAAGCCGAGATGGTTTCGAAGGAATTCCCATAAACTATTTTTCCTTTATATTGTTTTTGTGTTATGCATGACTCCGTGACAGATGATTTCACTTCGAAAAAGACGTAATGACACAAACAAACTCCTTGTAACCGAAAGGATAACATTTTCAAAAATAACGTAATGAGCCAGGCACCGCAGGTTGAAGGAAGTTAATGAATATATGTATTTCCTGCAGTCGTAACCCAGGCAGCTCGAACTCAAGCACTATGCTTATAAACGCATGCAATACAATCCAGAAAAACTTGGCTGGCGGTTGCTATCCAGCTTCACGGATAATAGTTATATAAGCATTTATACATGTTTTACATAAATGTTACTATAGCCTATAGACTAAAGATAATTCCTACAATTTAGTTAGTCGGTTTAAAAGTGGACAGCTTTTTTCTCTGTTTATATTCCACTTACCAAGTACAGAATGTCTATAAATGAATGTCCCAGTTATAACAATTAATAGTAATAACTGCAAATGTTGAAGAGTGTTGGTTGAAGGTTACAATTAAAGAGTAACTTAAACAGTTTTAGATGAGCGCATGTGCGAATATTGCTTTGTTGTTTTCTCCCTTGCAGCGTGAAAGAGTGGCTCTTTCCCCAGTTAGCAGAGGGTGAACCTGTAAACTTTATTTGGCAACAGGACGGAGCCCCTCCCCATTGTAATCTACTTGTACGAGAGTGGTTGAAAATCGAAGTTCCTAACTGTTGGATTGGTTGTAATGGACGAGACGACATACCTCTTCTTCGCTGGCCTCCACGTTCACCTGACATAACGCCATAAAATTTTTGCCTTTGGGGTTTTATAAAATATCGTGTATACGTTCCGCCGCTACCTAATGATTCGCCAGAGTTGAGACAGAATTGAAGAGGTTATTGCTTCCATTACTCCAGACGTGTAAACCAAAGTGTGGGAAGAATTGGACTTAAGGTTGGATGTGTGCCGTATAACTAAAGTGCGCATATTGAACATTAAAAAAAAAGAAGGTTAGTTTGCCTTCAATTTGATGTATGATTTGTTCTTAATAGTCTAAATTAATTTATTATAATATACCATTGACACTGGGAAAATCTTTTGTGGCCATTCTGTATTTAATGGCTTAGTGTTTTATCGTATGCCACCTCATCAATTATAATAAAATAACGCCAGATGTACAAAGCATAGCAATAGCCTCCATGTTAAATATCAGAACATTTATATGTGGGTCTTTGAGATAGCCAGCAATCTGGGATTCTTTATATTTATGGTTATGAAATAATTTATATATTTTCTGAGTACATACAATTATTATGCAAAATGCATGTGCATTTAAAATGTATTATGTTGATTACGACGAACTATTTCAGAAAGCTTGAGTATTATGGTAAAATGTACGCGACTGTGTATTCCTTTTTATTTTCTTTAGTTATATTTTATTTTGAGATGTAAGAAAAATAATTAAGGAATTATAAATTTTAAACTTTTTTTTGAAAAAAGACAAAAAACAGTAATTTTTATTGTTTATATTGTTTGTTCAAAGAATCTAAAAATAAGTAGAGTTTAACTTTAAAATGCTTAAAAGTAAATGGTGTGTTCATCACCTTTAAACTCCATCCGATCTGTTGCACGGTTATCATAGAGTTGAACATCCTTACCCCTGCTTCATCGAAAGGGCAGGGAAAATACAACCAATTTTCAATTTCTGTCATCGATCTAGGCGATGATCGCGTTGGTCTGGAAGCCACGACATTGCTCCTGCAGCGAGGAGGTACTCCCACGAGGTTTGCAACTCCCCTAAGAGCGCGCAAGTGCAGTCGCTCTGATTCCACCCCAGCTATCCGTACATTCTGGCACAGTTGCAGGATCGCAGTTGGCAGTATTTTTCCCGACTACGGGAATAAAGTTTGATCAGTTTTTATTTGCGAATCGCTACAACAGTGAGGTTACAGACGTGCGCTAATAATTTGTAGCGAAATAAGGCATTTCAGCGATAGAGCTATTGTGTAGCATTGTGAAATCCTCAAGTAATTTTAGTTAAATGAATACCTCACATGTTTTTCTGGCTGGCTGTGATGGCTACCGCGAAACGCGTAATTACCTATTGAGGGTCACGTGTTCGACTGTTAACTTAAGCGTGACTGAAGTTCATCATCAATGATTCAAAGGTAGGTATGTAGTTTGGAGCCCACCATTATGATACATATGTTTTTTTTTTCAAAAAAATCATTTTTTTTGACGTGACAACGTATAATAAATCGATGAACGCCGGCTGCACGCACGAAAAAAGATGACACAATGTCCCGTTAAGCTCATTGTACGCTTGCGCCGCATCTATCTTCCACTGGATTGGCCTATGAATCTACTATTATATTAAATAGGTTAAGGCGGGCTTTTCAAAAGTAGCTTTTAAATTTAGTACTTTAACCAAACTATTTTTTTATTAAATATTTTTTGGTTATTTTTACATTCTTTCAATTTTTCCAAAATAAAGAGCAATAAACAAAAAGAAACATAAAATCAAATTAAAAAAATATTTAGAAATTTTAATATCAAGTGGGACCGCCTAACCGACGTGCAAGGGAATATAGGTACTATTTTATGGAGCCAATTGAACATTCCAATTAAACAATCACTTTCATTCAAAAAGTTATAATTAAAATAATCTGTTCGTTAAAGTAATAAACATATTTAAATTAATGAGTGCAAATAAAAGTAAATTTATCAATTAAATTGTAGATTTCATTTCACTTCTTCTTTGTATCCATACAAAATAGTGATAATTCAATAAAAATGATTCAGTTTTATTCATAAAAGTATGCAATCATTTCATCAATGTTTTGTTATGACGTTGTCACGTTAAACTATCGTCCGTAAACCGACTTTACAGAAAACCAATTTTTTTTCACAAAATTTCTCAGGAGCTAATAACCATTTCTTTGTAAAGAGTCATTGAACGGGTCTATTTAATACCACCACTGGTCTGGAATTGTAACTTTTTCGAGTAGATGTCTTATGGCCAGTTGCATCATCAGAGCAGACATGGCCGCCATTTCCACAGACTTCATGCACGTAAATTTAATCAGACATAAATACTGGAGTAAAATTTACAAAATTGCAAATAATTTAAAACACGCATATTAAAAAATTTATTTATTCAAGTGTTACATACCTCTTCTCTTTCTTACGCGAAATATCCATATTTTAATTCTATGAAATGCTGCTTATTTTATTTAAATAATTTAATATTTTATTTCGTCATGATTACTTTCCATATTAAATAAAAGCATTTGTTTAGACAAACAATATTCATCTTTCCATCTGCTTCGTTTTGTGTTAACTCTTTAATACCAGTATGTGTTTTCAGTCGCAATAAATTTCAAAAGATAAGGTAGCGACACTGTGTGCTGCTATATTGTGGCAATCTCATCAACCATTTGCTCGTGTGTCACAATAGATTGTAGTAACTCATATCGTCCACGTCCACCAATAGGAATGCACCTAAAATTCCTTCGTCACTGCCGCTGCCTGTTGTCGCATAGTGGAAATGTATGGACTGCAGTTCACTTGAACTAAGATCGTGTGGTCCCAGAATGTGCTTGGATCAGTCTTGGACTGAGATCATTGGATCGCAGATCGAAGAGGAGAATGGCGCAACTGGCCATTATATAACCTCCTTAGATCGCCATAATTATAGAGAAAACTTTAACACTATTATCTTTTATCTGTGAGTTTGTTGACGTAAGAAATATATGTAAGGGATTTTGAATTTGTATCGTGGGAATTCTAATTGTAGTTACAAGTTACAACATTTGAACTAAATTAAAGTAAACCACGGGAAGATTTTTATAGCACACCAACAGATGAGAATAGTTTGTCTTTTATTGTCGTAGTCAATTGTTTGTGAAATGGCGTGTGCGTTATGTGGCGTGGATTTTCGGAATAAAATGAGTCACCCAGAATTATAGAATTTACAGCAAACAAAGTATGAAGCAACTTCTTTGTGAATATGTGTTGCAAGAAGAGACTTATCCAATCAAATATGTGTATCCTTGTGAGCAGGCTTGGAACTTTCACTGACAGGGACACTATCACACCGCGTACAGACCTACACTGCTCCGCTATGATAATGTGTGTTTGGCTCATGCAGTGATGGCTGGAGTGGCCACGTGGTGGGCTGGGTGTACAGCGACGCAGTGTCTACAGCCGCGAGTGTGGCGGAGCGACACGCAAGCAGCTCTGCAGCGGCAGTGTCTACAGCCACGAGTGTGGCGGAGCGACACGCAAGCAGCTCTGCAGCGGCAGTGTCTACAGCCACGAGTGTGGCGGAGCGACACGCAAGCAGCTCTGCAGCGGCAGTGTCTACAGCCACGAGTGTGGCGGAGCGACACGCAAGCAGCTCTGCAGCGGCAGTGTCTACAGCCACGAGTGTGGCGGAGCGACACGCAAGCAGCTCTGCAGCGGCAGTGTCTACAGCCACGAGTGTGGCGGAGCGACACGCAAGCAGCTCTGCAGCGGCAGTGTCTACAGCCACGAGTGTGGCGGAGCGACACGCAAGCAGCTCTGCAGCGGCAGTGTCTACAGCCACGAGTGTGGCGGAGCAACACGCAAGCAGCGGCAGTGTCTACAGCCACGAGTGTGGCGGAGCGACACGCAAGCAGCTCTGCAGCGGCAGTGTGTACAGCCACGAGTGTGGCGGAGCGACACGCAAGCAGCTCTGCAGCGGCAGTGTCTACAGCCACGAGTGTGGCGGAGCAACACGCAAGCAGCGGCAGTGTCTACAGCCACGAGTGTGGCGGAGCGACATGCAAATGCGGAGGGCGTTGGAGTGAAGCATGGGGCGGGTTTCTGACCACGTGGGGTGAGCAGGCGCCACCCCCACCAGACAGTTTGCCACAAGGATGTAATACTGGTTGTTTAAGCAGATGAATATTAAACGCAATGTTATAAGGAGCCGGGTGTAAGTCTGGGGGCGGGCACACATGCGGTGCTCTGGGAGGGTGAGGGAGGGTGGATATGCCCTGGAGACGCGGGTACGAGCGCGCCTCGCACAGTGCAGATGGCATCCCCGGGGAATTGCAAGGGTCGCGTTAGTAGACCCCAGGGATGGAGAAACGAACGCATTGGCTCGTGAAATTGGGTTTGGGACTCTGTGATGTGGTATGAGCTGTGGGGGAGGGGAGAGGCGCGGAGGGCGCTTGGAAGCTGCCGGCTCAGACAAAAAAAAAATGACAAAGAAACTTTAAGAGAGTTGCTTCTAAACGGAAGAGTGCGCTTAGGCAAAAATTTTCGGACTTTTAATTAATAACATATTTCACCGCAAAGAGAATCTCTGTTCGTAAACAGGTTTTTAAACCCATATTTAATGCGACAAATGTGATTTTGTTCTAAACAACACCGGAAGAAAATATTCATATTTTTATGATGCATTTACAAACACGTCGTTGTTGAAATAAAAACGTATTTTTATGTAAGAGCCATTCGTGCAAATGTATCCGTGCTTGTCAAATTTTTATTAGCTAAGCGGACTCTGTGAGCAAGTGATTACAAAGTAGAATTCCTTCCCGGATATTTAACTGTTGTAAATAATATTAAGAAAAAAAAGTTAAAAATTATCGGGGTATATTCGTAACATTCTACGGAAACAAATTCTATGATCTTTGTGTATTAATAAAACCTGGTAAAACTTGAAAACATTAAAACTTGATTACCCTGATGAAAGCAAAACATAATACTTGGAAGTCGGAATAAAGCGTTTTCTACGGATATTTATTTATCTGGATCAACAAAAAAGTTAATGTTTACTGTGATGCATTGTTTGTTGATGTATCCGTACATTTAAAGTTATCTCTTAACGGCCACTCCGGCCGTTCTTTGGTTCTTTGGGCGATGGAGTTCCGCAACGGAGTTCCGCGCGATGTGCCATGAGGAGTGCGGCCCAGTGAGGAGTGCGGCCCAGTGAGGAGTGCGGCCCAGTGACGAGTGCGGCCCAGTGACGAGTGCGGCCCAGTGAGGAGTGCGGCCCAGTGACGAGTGCGGCCCAGTGACGAGTGCGGCCCAGTGACGAGTGCGGCCCAGTGACGAGTGCGGCCCAGTGAGGAGTGCGGCCCAGTGACGAGTGCGGCCCAGTGACGAGTGCGGCCCAGTGACGAGTGCGGCCCAGTGATGAGTGCGGCCCAGTGACGAGTGCGGCCCAGTGACGAGTGCGGCCCAGTGACGAGTGCGGCCCAGTGACGAGTGCGGCCCAGTGAGGAGTGCGGCCCAGTGAGGAGTGCGGCCCAGTGAGGAGTGCGGCCCAGTGACGAGTGCGGCCCAGTGACGAGTGCGGCCCAGTGACGAGTGCGGCCCAGTGACGAGTGCGGCCCAGTGATGAGTGCGGCCCAGTGATGAGTGCGGCCCAGTCAGGAGTGCGGCCCAGTGACGAGTGCGGCCCAGTGACGAGTGCGGCCCAGTGAGGAGTGCGGCCCAGTGAGGAGTGCGGCCCAGTGAGGAGTGCGGCCCAGTGACGAGTGCGGCCCAGTGACGAGTGCGGCCCAGTGACGAGTGCGGCCCAGTGACGAGTGCGGCCCAGTGACGAGTGCGGCCCAGTGACGAGTGCGGCCCAGTGAGGAGTGCGGCCCAGTGAGGAGTGCGGCCCAGTGAGGAGTGCGGCCCAGTGACGAGTGCGGCCCAGTGACGAGTGCGGCCCAGTGAGGAGTGCGGCCCAGTGACGAGTGCGGCCCAGTGACGAGTGCGGCCCAGTGAGGAGTGCGGCCCAGTGACGAGTGCGGCCCAGTGACGAGTGCGGCCCAGTGACGAGTGCGGCCCAGTGACGAGTGCGGCCCAGTGAGGAGTGCGGCCCAGTGAGGAGTGCGGCCCAGTGAGGAGTGCGGCCCAGTGAGGAGTGCGGCCCAGTGAGGAGTGCGGCCCAGTGAGGAGTGCGGCCCAGTGACGAGTGCGGCCCAGTGAGGAGTGCGGCCCAGTGACGAGTGCGGCCCAGTGAGGAGTGCGGCCCAGTGACGAGTGCGGCCCAGTGACGAGTGCGGCCCAGTGACGAGTGCGGCCCAGTGAGGAGTGCGGCCCAGTGACGAGTGCGGCCCAGTGAGGAGTGCGGCCCAGTGACGAGTGCGGCCCAGTGAGGAGTGCGGCCCAGTGACGAGTGCGGCCCAGTGAGGAGTGCGGCCCAGTGACGAGTGCGGCCCAGTGAGGAGTGCGGCCCAGTGACGAGTGCGGCCCATCGAGGAGTGCGGCCCAGTGACGAGTGCGGCCCAGTGAGGAGTGCGGCCCAGTGACGAGTGCGGCCCAGTGAGGAGTGCGGCCCAGTGAGGAGTGCGGCCCAGTGAGGAGTGCGGCCCAGTGAGGAGTGCGGCCCAGTGAGGAGTGCGGCCCAGTGACGAGTGCGGCCCAGTGACGAGTGCGGCCCAGTGACGAGTGCGGCCCAGTGAGGAGTGCGGCCCAGTGAGGAGTGCGGCCCAGTGAGGAGTGCGGCCCAGTGAGGAGTGCGGCCCAGTGACGAGTGCGGCCCAGTGAGGAGTGCGGCCCAGTGAGGAGTGCGGCCCAGTGACGAGTGCGGCCCAGTGAGGAGTGCGGCCCAGTGAGGAGTGCGGCCCAGTGATGAGTGCGGCCCAGTGAGGAGTGCGGCCCAGTGAGGAGTGCGGCCCAGTGACGAGTGCGGCCCAGTGAGGAGTGCGGCCCAGTGAGGAGTGCGGCCCAGTGACGAGTGCGGCCCAGTGAGGAGTGCGGCCCAGTGATGAGTGCGGCCCAGTGAGGAGTGCGGCCCAGTGAGGAGTGCGGGCCAGTGAGGAGTGCGGCCCAGCGAGAAGTGCGGACTGTTGAACGTGAAATTGGGTGATTTGAGAAAAAATTTTTTTGGGTGCGAGTAATTGGTGATTAGGAATTTTTTTAAGATAAATTATATTTTGGTGATGTAAATATATGTAATCATAAAACTGTACTAAAACTTAATTGCTGTATCCATTACCTACTCAGTTCTCCCCACATTATTAATCGTAACAATATTTTGCATTTATGTTATTATTTAATTCATTGCCGAATTTGGACATAAAAATATAAATCAAAGAATTGTAAAATCTCATTCAAAATAGGATTACTAGGTATTAAGCAGTATATCATAGGCATAAATAATATCTCCGAAACTAATCAAGCATAAGAAATTTTAAGTAGCTTATCAATATAATCATACCAAAATTACCATCACATTTTTTTTTACTCTTCGGCAAAATCCTCCTCATTTATTGGGTAAAAGGAAGGAGTGTCTTAAACAACAAAAAAAAATGCATACTGCTGAATCTACTATAAAAAGGGGTAAGAAACTAACCCTGACTAATATTCATGCGTGTGTGTGTTTATGTATATATATTTATATATAAGATAATTAAGAATTTTTTTTTCGTTAGTCGACATTTAAACATTGTAGGCGGTAAAATTGGATAAGTTTTGTTTTATTAAAACCAAGTTGAAGTTAATAAACTGAGTACGAATTGTGTGTGGTAAGTTACCTTGCATGATTTTATATTCTCTCGAGGTTCAACTGCAATTGATGTGAAGAAGTAATACTTCGGTTTTACATTGAAAATTTTTATCTCCATAGAAAACGAAGAAAGGGTTAAGAAACTAAGCATGCATAATATTTGAGGTAAGAGACCTGTTTTATATTTTCTCGATATTCGATTTCGAATGGTAAAATAAAGGTTTTTTAGGTTTAACAGTTAAAAATCATACCTCCAAAAAAACTGTCTTGGAGCATGTTTGATAATTTTTTTCGAAATTGTACTACAAAGGATGATGATTAATTTTTTCATGTAGGGAAAAAAAATTATAATCTTTGAAGAAAAACAAATGGAGGTAAAATAAAATGAGCACGAGGATTATACATAATGCGTGACGTAGTGTGTTTTTAATTTTTTTAAACTCGACTAAAAGGAAGGTTTAAAGTGTGTAGGTAAAGCTTCACGTTAAAAAAAAATCACGTATTTGAAACAGAACCAGTCGTGGGTGAGAAGCCGAGCACGACTGGCATAATTAATAACGAAGCGTATTTTTACCTTTTGTTATGGAAATTCGACTGAAAAGGAAGTGGAAATGTTATAAATAAGATTTTAGAGTAAGAAAAAAGTATCTTCAATCATATCAAGCAGGCGATATCAAACTGAGAAAGAATAACCTTGATTATGAGTTGCCTATAGTGCTCTTTAAACGTTTTGTGCAGTTGTAATGCAAAGTGTCCCTAAATTAAGTATGCGATATGAAACTGAGCGAGAATAACCTTGATTATGAGTTGCCTATAGTGATTTTTAAACGTTTTGTGCAATTGTAATGCAAAGTATACCTAAATCAAGTATGCGATATGAAACTGAGCGAGAATAAATTACAGTTAAAGTTTCATAGCATGTTTTTACTATGATTGGTTATTTTACCACAATGGGGTTGAAGAGTAGTGAGGTTTGTTATACTTAAAAATCATATAAACATATCCAATCAAGCGGGATGTTTTTTTGAAGTTTTTTTTCCATTAGTACTTATAATTATGTATCTAATAACAAGTACGTTATAAATTATGATACCTGTTTTATAAATTTTAAGTAAAATTGCGATTGTTTCAAAAATCTAAAATTTATGTATTTATCTGTAATAAAGTGAGGCAGGAGGACGTTTCATTTTAATAATTCTGTGTATACCACTAAATTAAATCAAAAAGGAAATGTAAAACATTAAAAATTCTTTACAAAATTATTTAGTTAAGTGTTCCACAAAATTAAAATTATGCTTCTTTATAAAATGTAAATATGTAATTGTGATTCCGTTATGGCATAATATATATTTCTAAATATACTAAAACAGGAGTTTTAAAATCGGCGTACTTATTCGGTATTAAAAATTAAACAGACTTTCTCAGTACAACATTCCAAAATTTCAATCTTATCTGGGGGTTTTTTATGAAAGAAATCTTATGCATTTTTGATATTAAATTTGGCCTTTCATTTATTAAACATTTGAAATTATTTGCATAAATTTACTACAATGGTAGTACTCTATCGGCAATATCCTGAAGTTGCCAGAAGCTAAGCCACGTGTTATGAGCTATTAAGTAAAATGGAGACGAAACATTGGCAAATATAAAAAATATCAACAATCGTTGTCAAAGCTTTTGAAAAAAAAATACCAACTGGTAAACTGCACAAAGTAAAACGTAAACACAAAATACGTATAAATGGTAAGCAAAGAACTGAAAAAAATTGAGAAAACCACACAAGACCTTACAATATGTAGTGCCTCTTCTTCTAGTAAGTATAACTCGCTGCTACGTCTATGACTGCTTCTTTCTATAAAAGCAGAAAACCAAACATTTTACTGTTGTGTCAACTTAATGTTGGTTTAGGATACGATTTCAATATTATTTAATCCATTTTTTATAACTAGTGATATTAAATATTATGGTCAACGTTTATTTATTAATAATATTTTGGCCCACATCAGTTTGTTTACTATATGATATTCGCATTAAAGTCACGTGTCTTGCCGGAATTACAAGACTGTGTTTCTCGAGTGACCAAAGCTACTAATTACTTTCTATTGAGAAAATTCTCAACCTAAAGCGGCATTTCAAAATTAATTCCCAATGCTAGGCTAACACATCACTCGTTGCCGTTTAGTTTTAAAATCACTGCTGATTTTTATGATATATTAACACACGAAACCATAAAATTAGACATTACTTGACACAGATGAAAAAATTGGTTGTCTGTAAAGTCGGTTTACGGACGATAGTTTAACGTGACAACGTCATAACAAAACATTGATGAAATTATTTCATACTTTTATGAATAAAATTGAATAATTTTTATTGAATTATCACTATTTTGTATGGATACAAAGAAGGAGTGAAATAAAAACTACAATTTAATTGATAAATTTACTTTTATTTGCACTCATTAATTCAAATATGTTTATTACTTTAACGAACAGATTATTTTAACTATAACTGTTATACATATTTGCTATTTAACTTCTTCCAATCTGAGTTATTCTGTTAAGGATAGGACGCTGATAGGAAAAGTAGGAAACGAATGGGAGTGTTTCAAGTTTAATGTGCCTCGAAAAAGTCAAATCGATGGTTGGTCCAATCGAGTGGAAGAGAGATAGATGCGGCGCAAGCGTACAATGAGCGTAACGGGACACAGCGTAACGGGACAATGTGCGTAACGGGACACTTTTTCGTGCGTACAGCCGGCGTTCATCGATTTATTAGACGTTGTCACGTCAAAAATAATTATAAAAAACCAAAATTACTTTTCCGAAATTGTGCGTGTTATAATTGTTTAGCTAACGAAGAAAAAAAAATACACATTTGCTTTATTTTTAAATTAAATAAATACTTTGTTCATACTTTGGCGCGAGTTCGTGTTGCAATGCAATGAGCACGGCAGGACATGAGCAGTTGTGCAGTTGTTTCGCAATGAGCCAGTGCCGGCCCTCCGCATGTGGAAAACAACTGCTCACTATCTCATCATTAATCACCAGGAAGGTCCACTCGAGACGCAAGCCGCAGCTGAGGCCGACCCTCGCCGGAGCTGGAAGCACTCACACCCGTCTGGCGCCGGACCCGACACCAACACAATAACATCCCCCCACCCCCTCTCGCTTTGTCTTTCCCCGCCCGGTACCAGTCTATTCCTCTGCATTCCATTAATAACGGAGCCGCATTCTCCTCCGGGCCAATCAGTAGCAGCTCCGACAAATAAAAACACGCAATTTGTGTATTGTGTGCAACTAATCTAAAATATCAAACAGGGATGGACATGCCGATTCCTCGATGCTTCGATTCCACGGATTCTACCTGGAGTCTGAACCGTGCCTTGCAAGAAATAACTTGGGTATAAAATGGATTCACATAAATTATGTGATTCTTGCCACAATTCCTGTATTTTTCCGTCCAGTAAGCTAACAATGTTTTCACAACCTTCCTAGCACTAATATTCTAAAGACGTGCTACATTATTCGAAGGTTGCATCACAACCGCAATCATCTATAATCTGTTAAACAAACTACTAAAAGAAGTTATATTGCTGTACGTGTGAAGAAAACGCTGTAAACTTATTACAAAATGATAACTTTATTTCATAAATACAACATTAACGTATAACTTTTCTGTTCAATCGTAAACAGAATATCTTTCGCTTCCAACGTTGGCAAGCAATCATGACGCCATTTTGAAGTAAACAATTGAAAGCAGGCTGGCCAAACGTATTGTTCATAAACATTTTGGTTTTATTTTTTCTAGTCTTTCGTATACTAAAGCTAATTTCTCGTTATATTTTCGATACATTTGCATAAATATTTTTCGCTTAAAAGAAGTTGTTTTAAAATTGGATTCATGCGTACCTAAACACATTAAATTATATGCCTAAGATTTATTGTTTGTCCATAACATGTTGTTCCTGTGTGTAAACATTTTTGTAAAAATGCACTGTTTTCACGTTGGAGTTTGTTCATTTGCCACTACCCCGATAGCTTACGTGAATTGTGAATCTGACGCACAATGAACAGAAAATATCTCATGATCACTGTTTCAATCTCACTGCAAACGTTCACGGACGTAAATCAAGTGGAACACAACAAACATGACTTTAAAAGCAAGGAAGGAGAGAGGAATTTCACAAGAACACAAAATCATGGATTGGTAAAATTGGTAACTAGAATCGGAATAGAACCTGGAATAAGGAAAATTGTAGAATATGTATCGTAATCCAAGTAATCTTTATTAGACTCATCACTTATAGAAAAAATTATTAAAAAGCGATTGTTTCTTTGCTTCTAATCCTCCAAATATTGAAAAGTGTCGTAACGCTAAATCCCCAGATTGATAATATTGTTTTTACAATCAGAATAGAGTTTTCTACTTTTTTTATTTATAAATGGTCAAAAACTGCCAATGTGTTTGGAAGCAGAGAAACATGAATTATTATAATTTTACTAGCGAATGAATAGCAGCTTCTCTCGCGCAGTTTCAGGGTATTGCTTACATTTTACTATTGTAAGAAAATTATGTGATTAATTCAAAACATTTTTTTAAAGAAATAGAAACAATAAATTTTCAGGTGTATAAAAGATTTAATTAAAAAAGTAAATTATCACATTTTCCAAATAAGTAATATGTAAGCTTTTTTTTATTCCTGGTATCGATCCAGTATCTGATTTTATAACTCCCGTTTTAGTGTGTTAGATGGTTTATTTTACCTTAACAAAAATTCACTTATTTGCTTTTCATTCTACGAGGTAGCAAATTCAAGAATTTTTAAAACATGCGCCTATTTTATTTTAATAACGAATATGACATCGTTTACACTAACACTTTCATTTAGTTTTCACTATATTTATGCTTAGAATAGTTAAATAGTCCTATTATACGATAACTACATTATATTAAGATTTTTAAACCATCGCATACTTATTTGAAATTTATTCGTTGACTCTTAGTTATACTTCGCATTTCTTAAATAAAATACCAAATTATTTTACCCCTCTTCACTTTTCCTACAAGGATGCCTATGTAAAAATTCAGAAATACAGACTTACTAAATATGGCAATATCCGTAAACCAAATAAAACCAAACACTTGCCATATTTACTGAAGATGTGATATCTAAAATATTAATAAAAAAACATTTATTATTTCATTTAATGTTATCTTTCTGATAGTTATTCAGTGGATTTAATGATTTTTTTAAAAAAAATATTCACCCGTTTTACAACTTAGGTGATATTACGAAGAACTTTGTTTAAGAGAAGGTAGTTTAAGGTATGTTTATTAATCATTGTCAATATCTTAAATGGAATTTTATTTGATCAGAAAATAGCATTTTTTAATGTTAACATATTTTCAACCTTTTACAACTTAAGAAATAGAATTTCAGCAAGAACCAAAAAATAATTGTTAAATTTTGCATGATTATATTCATACCACATAACATATACCCGTTTGATAAGATTCATATTTAAACTTTTATAATAAAATCAAACACTTTGAATTTACTCCACTTTTGCAGTTGAATATAGAAAATATTTAAGTTAAACATTATGCTATGAAATCATATAATAATGTACGTTATCATGTTCTGTTTCTTACATCCAGCTTCATTTGCTTGTTTTCATTATTCATTACTTTCAAACTTAACGTACTCTGTTTCACTGCGTGTGAGGTCGAATTACGAAAAATGATAAAAGCACCGTACATAAATATTGATAAGGTTATTTTGTTCATTTCCCTACACTTAGCTTTATTTGCTATGGAAATAAGTCCTTTTATGATTATAAAAAACTTTTTCACTTTCACTTTCTTTAAAGTCGACACCATAAAATTTATAAAATATTATTTGTAACTCCATATGCATCATGTTTATTCTTGATTTATTACCTTTAAATCTAGTAGATTTGAAAGTATCACTGGAATTAACAATAAATAAAGGTTTTTAATTATATATGTAGATTAAGCATATTTTTAATTTATTATTTGTAATCATAATATCTATTAATCGTTAAAATATAAAATACACATTCTTATTTAAATATTCAATGCACATTTACCAAAATCGATTCACAATTCAATGCATATTCACTATCATCGACTAATGTCTGGATTCACAGTTACCATCATTGACTAATAACTCTGCAACATTATTTCACCAACACACCATTCGACACACATTCATCATCCCTGATTCAACATGAAACAAAAAATACAAATATTAACGCAAATTCACAATCTTAGACTTATAATTCACCACACATTGACCACATCATCGATGCACGAGGCCTGGGATATAGGGCACCCGCAGCCCTCTCTAGGCCTGGGATATAGGGCACCCGCAGCACTCTCTAGGCCTGGGATATATGGCACCCGCAGCCCTCTCTAGGCCTGGGAGATAGGCCACCCGCAGCACTCTCTAGGCCTGGGAGATATGCCACCCGCAGCACTCTCTAGGCCTGGGAGATAGGCCACCCGCAGCACTCTCTAGGCCTGGGAGATAGGCCACCCGCAGCACTATCTAGGCCTGGGATATAGGGCACCCGCAGCACTCTCTAGGCCTGGAATATAGGGCACCCGCAGCCCTCTCTAAGCCTGGGAGATAGGCCACCCGCAGCACTCTCTAGGCCTGGGATATAGGGCACCCGCAGCACTCTCTAGGCCTGGGATATATGGCACCCGCAGCCCTCTCTAGGCCTGGGAGATAGGCCACCCGCAGCACTCTCTAGGCCTGGGAGATATGCCACCCGCAGCACTCTCTAGGCCTGGGAGATAGGCCACCCGCAGCACTCTCTAGGCCTGGGAGATAGGCCACCCGCAGCACTCTCTAGGCCTGGTATATAGGGCACCCGCAGCACTCTCTAGGCCTGGAATATAGGGCACCCGCAGCCCTCTCTAAGCCTGGGAGATAGGCCACCCGCAGCACTCTCTAGGCCTGGGAGATAGGCCACCCGCAGCACTCTCTAGGCCTGGGATATATGGCACCCGCAGCCCTCTCTAGGCCTGGGAGATAGGCCACCCGCAGCACTCTCTAGGCCTGGGAGATATGCCACCCGCAGCACTCTCTAGGCCTGGGAGATAGGCCACCCGCAGCACTCTCTAGGCCTGGGAGATAGGCCACCCGCAGCACTCTCTAGGCCTGGGATATAGGGCACCCGCAGCACTCTCTAGGCCTGGAATATAGGGCACCCGCAGCCCTCTCTAAGCCTGGGAGATAGGCCACCCGCAGCACTCTCTAGGCCTGGGAGATAGGCCACCCGCAGCACTCTCTAGGCCTGGGAGATAGGCCACCCGCAGCACTCTCTAGGCCTGGGAGATATGCCACCCGCAGCACTCTCTAGGCCTGGGAGATAGGCCACCCGCAGCACTCTCTAGGCCTGGGAGATAGGCCACCCGCAGCACTCTCTAGGCCTGGGAGATATGCCACCCGCAGCACTCTCTAGGCCTGGGATATAGGCCACCCTCAGCACTCTCTAGGCCTGGGAGATAGGCCACCCGCAGCACTCTCTAGGCCTGGGAGATATGCCACCCGCAGCACTCTCTAGGCCTGGGAGATAGGCCACCCGCAGCCCTCTCTAGGCCTGGGAGATAGGCCACCCGCAGCACTCTCTAGGCCTGGGATATAGGGCACCCGCAGCACTCTCTAGGCCTGGGATATAGGGCACCCGCAGCACTCTCTAGGCCTGGGATATAGGGCACCCGCAGCACTCTCTAGGCCTGGGAGATAGGCCACCCGCAGCACTCTCTAGGCCTGGGATATAGGGCACCCGCAGCACTCTCTAGGCCTGGGATATAGGGCACCCGCAGCACTCTCTAGGCCTTGGAGATAGGCCACCCGCAGCACTCTCTAGGCCTGGGATATAGGGCACCCGCAGCACTCTCTAGGCCTGGGATATAGGGCACCCGCAGCACTCTCTAGGCCTGGGATATAGGGCACCCGCAGCACTCTCTAGGCCTGGGATATAGGGCACCCGCAGCACTCTCTAGGCCTGGGATATAGGGCACCCGCAGCACTCTCTAGGCCTGGGAGATAGGCCACCCGCAGCACTCTCTAGGCCTGGGATATAGGGCACCCGCAGCACTTTCTAGGCCTGGGATATAGGGCACCCGCAGCACTCTCTAGGCCTGGGAGATAGGCCACCCGCAGCACTCTCTAGGCCTGGGATATAGGGCACCCGCAGCACTCTCTAGGCCTGGGATATAGGCCACCCGCAGCCCTCTCTAGGCCTGGGATATAGGGCACCCGCAGCCCTCTCTAGGCCTGGGAGATAGGCCACCCGCAGCACTCTCTAGGCCTGGGATATAGGGCACCCGCAGCCCTCTCTAGGCCTGGGAGATAGGCCACCCGCAGCCCTCTCTAGGCCTGGGATATAGGGCACCCGCAGCCCTCTCTAGGCCTGGGAAATAGGCCACCCACGATGCTCCGAAGAAAGACGTGGCCTAGTGTGAAAATAAAACCTTTCAATATCAACAACCGGGCGTGACGCAGTAGGCTGAGGACCACGGAAGATTGTTCCAGGCTTACGACGGCCGTAATGACGGCCGCACTCAGCCTTCGACGCTCCGACTCAGCACTCCGTTATGTCACCAGAACAGTCTCCGTATCGTGTGACGTTCATATTTAAACTTTAGTTTGGTGATAATAATATTACCCGAGAGGTTCAGTTGGTGACACATATATATGTATATTTGCTGTAGAGCTACAAGAAGTGATTGAAATATTTCCATGTTCAGTAGGGACTTTTATGTTTTTACGTGGGACGTAACATAAACGAATGGACGTATTGACATGTTTGACGCAACTACGGAGACAGTGGTTGTAGTTGAGCTTGTAGGTTAAGTCATAGACCGGCGTTGGTAACACGAATATATTTCACCAACACCTAACAGTACTAGCTACGGTAGTCTTACGTTGGCATACGTAAGAAATCTTACGCTTTTGTTAACTGACCATTCACTACCTGGATTTGAGTTTAGCACCCAGAGGCGTAACACAGGGCGATGGTTATAGTTTAAAGCCAAATGACTATGGTCCCCATTTAAACCTCTTTGTACGAGAGTGGTTGAACGTCGAATTCCCTAACTGTTGGATTGGTCGTAATGGTCGAGACGACAGAGCTCTTTATCGCTTGGCCTTTACGTTCATCTGATATAACGCCGTGCGATTTTTTCCTCAGGGACTTTACAAAAGATATTGTCTACGTACCGGCGCTTTAACCAAAGTGTCGGAAGAATTTGACTTCATGTTGGATGGGTGCCGTTTAACTAAAGGTGCACATTTCGAACATTTGTAAGAAAAACTAGGTTAGTTTACATTTAATTTGATGTATTATGTGTCGCAAATAGTCTAAATTAAACTGTTATGATATGCCACTGAAACTCGGACATTATTTTGCGGAGACCATGTGCTGGGGTTAAATCGCCGGTCTACCCTTGTGTGCGCCGCTAGACAAAGGAAGGAGTGCGGGAAAACATGTCGGCCACGTGTGGTAGAGTTGAAGAAAATGGTTTATGAAATTTACAAACTAAAATATTGAGATTGACACAATGGTATTACTTTCCTAACCGACTAATGAATTTTAAGAACCACAAAAAAAAGCAAGTCCAAAAGTTAACCAAGAGACTTCACTCATGTGGTTTTTGAAATGAGACGAAATTCATTTTGCTGTTTTCAAGACCACAAAACTTGTCTTCTCGGCGAGCGGTCCAATCACCTCCACTTCACTTAAAGCTCGTGGTTTTGATTTCAGATGGAGATTTAAAGAAACCATGCATTTGTGGCCACATAAGATTTAAATATTACGGGACACGGTGATACTTTTGGTATTGGATTTTTAAGTGTTTTATGTTAAACATTATTCTTTAATCAAAGAAACGTGTTTCTTATACACATTTTTATACTGTAAAATTGACCATAGTTAACAAAAACTACTGTTTCAGGTCTTAATAGCCTTTTATCATATAGTCATAAACATTGACGCCTCGTAAAAAATAAACGTTAAGTTTTATAAGAATGATTAGAAAAAGGAGGTTAACATTAAAAGTAATATTATTACCTAAAAAATTATGTTGAAACACTAAAACTCATTTCAATTTTGTTACACATAATTTAACAAAAATATTTTTAAAAATATAAACGGAAAATTTTATAAATTTTGACCTTTAAGATATTAATATTTCATATTTTCGTTACATTGTAAAATGTTTAATTATAATAAAAATAAATATTTATGAATATAAAAATATTAGATAATATTTTTCTTTTCGTCCCAGCATAAATAATGTATACCCATATAAGAGAAACTGTTAAAACAAAACATTACTTTATTTGTCAAACAATTAACAGCCATTTTACTTTATATTTTGCAATTTTACATGCCAAACAAGTCACACAAGTAAAGTTTAATCAATCATAGTCGTAAGAATAATTTATCTCTTAACACTTAAAATGCAATAACAATACTAAAATATTAAAAATCATTTCTTCAAATTAAGTATTTAATCGAAATAAAATTTTATATTGAACGTTTCTTAAAAATTATATTTTTTTATTTTAATGGGTAATGTATTTATTGAGTTATTTATTTTACT
This sequence comes from Bacillus rossius redtenbacheri, assembly GCF_032445375.1. Taxonomy (NCBI): domain Eukaryota; kingdom Metazoa; phylum Arthropoda; class Insecta; order Phasmatodea; family Bacillidae; genus Bacillus; species Bacillus rossius. The sequence goes on from NC_086331.1 coordinate 134,158,194, forward strand.
TTATAATTTTTCCTACGATCTCTTTCTTACAAAAAGCAATACAAAAGAAAATTTGTGTACAATTTTAAGAATTTTAAATACATTTATCTTTAATAATGTACATCAATCATAAAGTAGTAATTATAGTAATCAAAATAACATAAGAAAAATAAAATAAGTATAAATTTGTTTAAAATGGATAAGAAAATAAACTAATACTTTTTACATTCTTAAAATTAATATTCTCTAATGAAAAATAATGCTTGACAGATATTTATACAATTTTTACCTATGTTAAATTAAAGGAGGATTTATTTTGTATATTATCCGAAAGTAAATTTAGCTGTGTTTTTATATTTGTTTGACTACATGTATACATACATTTGTGTTATCCTAAAAAATGGTTGCTTCAACTTTCACGTTTATTTACAACGATTTTATTTTTACCCTTTTTTGTGTTATGAATTTTACTTTATTATATGACTTAATATTGGTCTGTAAATACTAAAGCACAAAGAAAGATAGCGCACTTCACCAAAGATTGCCAATCTTGGGTCCCAATAAATTCTCGAGACCACAAACTCAGCAAACGTCTGTATGTCAATTTCTGTGAAAGTTACACTTATGTTATCCAATTTCGAAGAAAAAAAATGTTTTGATAAACTTCATTCTTAGTGTACTGATACCAAAAATGTACTGGTACAGTGCTCAGTATAAGTGTTTAGTAACATGTACTTACAGTGTGGATAAATAATAAAGATATTATATTTATTTATTGCCTTATTTTAAGTGGCGAAGTTAAGGCGTTCCACCTTGTCTTACTTACACTCACCAGACGCAGCAGACCCACAAACCAAACATAAACAAACAAATACGAATGCTATGAAATAACTGTTTTCCAAGCCAAAAAAAATATTTGCCAATGTTACTGTCTCTTATAAACAGTTCATTTTTAAGATCACTATAGTTCATTGACTCTAATAGGGGGCTGGACAATTGGCTTGCAACAGAAGAACTGTAGCCATAGAGTCTGCGTAGGTCCATAGATGAGTATGCTTTATCACGTATAACAATTGTGTAGAAAATAGTTATTACAAAAAAGTGTCGATACGTATTTTAACATAAAATTTTGAATGATACAACTGTGCATGAGTCGACACATTATGGGTAGACAAATTTATATGATGTCTCTGAGACCACAATTTCTGATTTAACTTAGATACATAGTGAACTGGGTATACGTGCTATAAATTGTATAGCAATTTGTAGGTGAAATTAGTGTATTTATATAGTACAACAAGTAATAGTACTATTATTCTGTTAGAAGATCTCTATGTAAATAATTGAGACAATTATTTATCCTTCTTATATTGTTAACGAATTGGTGCCAAAAAATTTTTTTTCAATACTTTGAGTAAAGCAGATTATATGTTAAAGACCATAAATAAAGAAAAAAAAACACAGTTTTTAAATGTCACGAGAAAAAATCTAAGTAATTATAATGAAAACTTTTAAGTCAGTAAAATCTATTGTAATTTTAATAATTTTATATTAAGTTACCAAATTTCAAAGTAGTCAAAATATAAATGGAAATACTTTACTTCAGCTCTGCCATACGCTAATTATATCTGACTTTTAAGAATAAGAAATTAAAACAACACGTGTTTCCTTTGGGTGTTTAAAATTAAATATAAGCAACAAAAATGTCATCGTACACTTTTATTTCGTAAAAAAGTGCAGATATTATCCATCGTAATAATTAGACGTCACAATTGACACATTACACTTTAAATTATTAGACTCAAACTTCAAGTTTATGAAGCAACAGTAAATTACTCTATGGTTTTTCTAACTTTCAAGTATAGAGCATGCGCGTTGCGCTGGAGTAGAAACTTTACGACATCAAACAAAAATGTCAATTACAATTACCTTAAAGCAATTTATAAGTATAGCAAAGCTGCCCCCCACCCCGAAAGAGGAAACAAGAAGAAGGGTTGATTAGAGCGAACACTAAAACAGTGTTGTGAGAAACACACGAAATGTTTATTGAGAATTTTACAAACACAAACAAACAACACTCATATAGGCTTGAGGATATTCACAGCATCGCACGTTTACAGGGAGTACTCCATACATCGGAACTAAAAACAAAGAAATGTCCAAGTTAACAAAAGAAAACATTAACACAAAAAGTTATCAAAGATGTATTCATGAACATGAACAATCATTAGGCAACAGCAAAGAGAACTTATTTTAATAACAATACTATTTACAAATTACAAATGACCACTGATGGTCTTACTTGAGCCTTAAGTGCCACTGGCTCTTCTGAAACAACAACGTATTTTACTATAAGAATATTCACAAATAATTACAACTATGGTGACTCTAAAACAGAAAGCTTTGAGAAACATTAAAAATATTGCAAATCGTGACATTTCGTGTCCATTCCTTATCAGACTGACTAATGAGCAAACTGTCGTATTAGGCGCGTCTGTGAAACTGAAGCTCAGCTAAGTGGTTGGTAGCGAGGGTCCACTCAAGGCCCGCTGCTCCCAGCGGCACTCAGCGCGGACTTGGCTGGCGACCACCGGGTGTAGAGCAACATCTGGTGCCGAAGACGACTTCAACAGCTGGGCGATAGAGCAGCCACACCTCGCTCTACAGACGGGAAGCCTTCTTTTCACTGACGAGAGAGCCAAACGCCCGATCGTGCATCTTCGGTTTTTTTTGTTCATTGTAAATAAATATGGTGGTGTTGATTAAATGATACTAATGGTCAATTAGGTTAGGTTAGCTACATTATAAATACTTTAAAACATTGTGGACGGTTGATTTGGTTAGGACAGCTACATTAAAGATACGGGAAAAAAAGCATGAACTTCGGGGAACTTGGGGTTTTGGCTCTCTCGTCTGTGAGAAGAAGGCTTCCCCTCTTCAGACTCGTCGGCTCCGTCCACCTGTCACACTCGTCGAGGAGAATTACTAACAAGCCAACTTCTCCACGACGTTCCCGTTGCTGACCTCGGCCAGTGACCTTGACTCGTCCCACTTCAGTGTTTCGTCCAATGTTTGTAAGTCAAAGCAGGGTTGCTGTTGTTCTGTCTTTACATGTCACCCACTGGACTAGTCACATTCACTAAGTCCTCTTTTAAGCCTCCGACGACATGTGCCCTTCTAGCAGCGATACTCTCTTCCACTCGTCCACTCGCACTCGCTCGACGAGTAAACAAAACAAAGTCGTCGTCGAGTATTTTTACACCTTGGTGGCGACTTGCCCTTACCCAAAGGTCGTAAATCAGCTGAGTTGTTTGTCCCAATTTTCTCGCTCGGCGAGTAGCCACTCGCTTCGTGAGAGGCGCTGGCGAGTAGCTGAGCGAGTTGACTCTTCTGCGGCTCTACCTCGGCGCTGATCGGCCAGGTCGTGGTGACGTGACGGCAGGGTGACGGCAGGGTGACGGCAGGGTGACGGCAGGGTGACGGCAGGGTGACGGCAGGGTGACGGCAGGGTGACGGCAGGGTGACGGCAGGGTGACGGAGACGATGGTGAAAGTCTCCTCCTCAGCTCTCCGAGAACTCTGACTCGCATGGAGGTACTTCCCCTCTCCAGGGTATGTCAGGTGACTAGTCACGTGGATCTCCCTCCACTTCCGCGCTCGGGAGCGCTTTGAAGTATGCTTGATGGGTAGGCAACCAGAAGTGCCTCACTGTTGTACCGGTGGTGTCCCTTCCAGGGGCTATCTCACAACACATGGTTACAATCGGTATGACGTTCCGGGGGGGGGGGGGGGGGGGGGAACCACCCGCAACAGCATAAATTATTTCAATGAATTAAAAAAATAACGTATCTTTAATTCTATCTGGGCATTTATACAGAGGATCTCTACATAGGAATTAAATAGTACAACACATACACTTAATTTGACTCAGCTACATACACAGGACATCATTAATACTCTCAAATATGATTTTTCCTTACGTTGGTCCTGGGATCAATCCAAATACTCCAAAAATCGTTTGAGATAACGGTATCAATATGGAGTTCCAGCCAGCAGTACACGCTGCAGGAAATTCTTCTTGAGTTAAGGGCGACTCTTGCCACCTCAACAGTTTGATTTGAAGTTTCGGTGCATAATTCCGAGCTCTTCTTGGTGACGTGTTGTTGCATTCTGCTAGACGCCAGCGAGAAGCTGACTATAGTTGCAACGCTGCAGTCGTGAAAGTTCAGTCGGAGATAAATCGCTTCAAAGTGCCAAATATTAATTATTAAAATAATTAATCTCGTGAAGACTTGTTAGAGCTTACCAAATATCAATTAATTCCTTAAGCGTCTCTGAATATGAGCAATAAACTTATAAATTGAGTTTATTTCAGACACATCCTTCTCCTGTGATGGTGGTTGACTGACTCATCTTCCAAATATATTTGCAGTTCATATTCGAGTTTACTCCTGAGATCCCGTCGACCATTCACAGCGAGGCTTTTATCACTCATTTCCGCTACCAAATGTTTATATTACATTAACAGTCTTACCTTTTTGATACAGACTAACTTTATAAGTGATTACTTTACAAGTAAATTATAATCATCAAAATTACAATCCCAAAATTATATTGGTTACCACGCCTAACTTTGAAACCATAGACAAAGCTTACAAAGCTTTATGTTTATACCCGTAAATGGAGGATTTAAACATAAATAAATATATAATATGGCCGTGTATTTGATGTAATACTGTTGATAAAAGATTCTCGCTTGTTCAGTAGCGAAACTACGTGGAGACTGGTTGTAACAGAACAATAACAATTGGCACTGACTGGCGAGCCAGTGCTAGGAGATGAGACTAGTTGGAGCGTCGTGGCAGGGCACTCGCGGATCAATAGTCGCGCCACGGGGTGAGATGCGTCGCTGCGTGTGATTGGTCAGCACTGACCCGTCTCTCAGCGCGACCGTACCACGGCCAGCAGCAGTACTCCTTGCTGCCGTGAAAACAATATAAACAAACTAGGCTAATATACATATTCTCTTCAGTAGTAAAAATGGTCAAAATTCAATTACCTTTCAAACGAATCTTTCAAACTATTTACACAATTTTTTTGGTTATTTAAATATAAAATATAAATATAATCCTATTAGTTACACGTACAATTATTTTTTAAAATTACACTGTAAGATCATATCCAAATATATAATATTTTTTCCGTCTGCAAACTTTATTTCACCAAAGTACTGAGAGCAACATATAATTAGACTAGTTAAATGAATGACTCCTAGTCTTCCGCCAAAACCCACGACTGCTCGACCAAAAGTGACGAATGTGGCACAGCAGTAAAATTTTGAACAGGTATTTTTGAAGTCCCGCGTTCGAATATCTGTCCATCCCAACTTATTCAAGTTTTCCGCACATTCAGGTGTCAGTTTAGGCAGATACTGGGATCGTTATTTATTATATATAAGCCTTAACCCATTTTTTGCCAAATTTCTTTCATATTTTCACTATATGTGTCTGTCTTGAGTGCCTTTTATGTTAAACAGACTTATTCTGTAATTATTTTATTTACTTTATTTTTTAAATATATTTACAAAAAATTTTAACTTTGTTTACACGGTTTGAGCGCTACAGGAAAATTTTCTTATTAGATTTGTCAAATATTTTTAACATGGCTGATATCTCACACATCCGTAATATAAAATTCGCAAAGCAACAATTAACAATTGAATGATCAACGCAAAGCCTAGAAGTCATCTATTCGGGTCGTTTAAAATCATGCAGCTAACTGAAACATACTCCTACTGGTGATGATTACACCATAGTTCCACGGACACAGCGCTATGTGGTTTTCTGTTTCGTTCCAAACAACCAAGATGGTGCTATTGAAACATGTTGGCTCCAATGATAGCCGTGGGCTAAAGTAACCAAATAAAATTAGTAAGCTTTGTATTACCTAATGGAGGCACTGAAAATAAATACCGTACCAACATTTTACTAAAAAAAATTAACGCAACATATTAAATTATTAAAAAAATCTGTAGTATAAATAACTAAAATTGGAACAAGTACTTTTTAAATTTAATTTTGTTTGTATGAAAAAGTTTGTATGTAAACAAAACTTTCATTTTAGCTTATGAAAACCTCATAGAAAAGTTTTAGGGAAACCAGAGATTTAATCCATTTAACTTTGAATTGTAAGAAAATGTAGAACAAACATTGCCACTAATAATTTATGTTGAAATATTAATAACAAGGGTAATATTTTTATTTAAATGTAAGTGGGTTCTTTTGTAATGCATCAACAGACGGGAGAAAAGGTATGTTAATTGGCGGGAAAAACGAACAGTACTCCTCTTCGCCAAAATTAAAATAAACACGTAAAACTTCAAAACATGTTTTCACGTGGCAAAAACTGTCAGTGGCAGTTTTAAATAACGTTATGTAAAATATCTGTCGATTATTTTCTGTATATGTAAACGTTCATAAAAAAATTCTGAACACACATTTTAAAAAAATGTAATTGCTTTCCACGTAATTTTAAGCAAAACATAGAGAACTAAATGGGATGAAAGGATTTCGGTACTACACTTTGGTGTTTAAGTAGTAGGCTGTTTAACAAATAAAATGCGTTTGTTTAAGTGTAATGATTTATTTTTAATAAAATTGTATTGCTCTCATACCTGTCATTAACATTATTTTCTTTGAGTGGGCCCTGCTTTGATTATTCTGAGAGAAAAAAGATTAAGTCAGACAAACGTATTTTAAAAAATTGGTTGTCTGTAAAGTCGGTTTACGGACGATAGTTTAACGTGACAACGTCATAACAAAACATTGATGAAATGATTGCATACTTTATGAATAAAATTGAATCATTTTTATTTTAATAATAAAAGAATAAATACTTGAAATTATACTAGTAATCAGATTTTTAAAATGCAAGAATAATTGACCTTTATTGCCGAAATTGTTGTAATAAGCAATGAAAACCACATTAACTTTTCACTTCACCTTATAAACAGTCGACGAAACAGTTCACGTGTAGATGACTTGTAATTAATGTTAAAAACTGGCGTTTAGCTATAAAGTTTAAATATAATTATGAACAAGTTTTCATATAAATAAACTGTAATCAAATATCTATCATCAATTATATGAATCACCATAATTTTTTAGTCAATTGTAACATAACCTATTATCACTGCATTCGCCGACAGCGTAACGGAACACATGAGCGTAACGGGACACAGCGTAACGGAACAATGAGCGTAACGGGACACGGCGTAACGGAACAATGTGCGTAACGGGACACTTTTTCGTGCGTGCATCCGGCGTTCATCGATTTATTAGACGTTGTCACGTCAAAAAATTCAAACGATTGACAGTTAAGGTAACCTAATATTTTGTTAAACTGAAGTAAATCTGACTAATAGTAAAAACCTCAATTGTTTTGGTATTATTCACATTTAGTACTGTCGACAAAATATTTGGCTATCTGAACGTACTTTCGTTTCACACTTTTTTAATGCATTTGTTTAACTTAAACAATAATTTTTCTCCGATTACGCAAGCCAGATACCACTCAGAGAAAATAATTTTTAAGGACTGGGAAAAGTGTAATAAAGAGAGCGTTAAATCAATGATAGAAAATGTAAAATTAATATTTACAATATTTATGGGGTTCTACCAACATTTTTCGGCAAAACAAATTATATTTTATTTAATATTTGTCGTTACATTTTTCTTTAGATACATAGACTTAAGAGACATATTGGATCCAGTTTCTTCCTCTTTAATTCAGCCTATAAAAATATTAAAGCAAAGTATGGCAGCCATATTTTGCTGAAACTTCAAAAGAAAAACTAGAAATATATGAATTCGTTTTTATAAATATTAAAATATTAATTACAGAATTTTTGGTTACGCTAAAAATGTGGAGTCTAATACACTAACACACTAAAACTATGCCACGCATTTTTATGAATTTATATTTAACACTACACTATTAGTTACGCTACTAATATTACACATTATTATCTACTCTATAATTATACCACGCATTTTGTAAATATTTATTTAACACTAAACTTTTGTACAAATTAAATTTACGATTTTGCCAAATAATGAATCATTAATGTTCAACAATTTTGCAGCCTACAGAAACTTGAAACTTGAATCTTAGACGGAACGCAATCGAGTTTTAAACATTTTAAATAAGTGAAAATCAACCAGTTCAATAATAACTGTTTACTCTATAATGACAAAATGTTCTTCAGGATTTGTCATACTCTTCATACTGTAGGTTCATTTCTATTTCCAACAATATTTGGAACTAAATATAGATCTTCTTTATATATTTAAAGAGTTAATAGTAAAAAGAAGGAAATATGCTTTCTGTTCAGTTTAAATTCTTATTGTGGGTTAGCTAGCTAATAATATTATTTTATTATGTTAAAAGTATTTAGTTAAACATGCATGTACTAAAAGTATGCGAAAATTTTCCATTTAGGGGCTTCAGGTTTGAATGTTGAGGTTACATTCATCTTACGAAAATGATTCAGATTCATTTTCAAATGGGTTCATACGTCAAACTGGGAATTGTTGTAAGTGGAAAACGTAGCAGACGTTGCTGCATAAAGGTGAGACGTAACATGCCTAAATGAAAACATTTTTATATCGCTTGGATAGTTGAAAACTTAAATGAATTTAAGTTATCAGATTAAAAAGCAAGTAATATATTTTAATTGAAAGCAATGGGGTCGGTTCCTGGCCACAGCTGACGAAGGCGCTCAGACAGAAGGTGATGTGTGATTGCACGCAGACGCCAGGAGTCGCGGAAAGCTAGAGCCACCGGCAGGCGAGGCGGGCTGCTATTGGCTGGCCACGGCGAGGGCATGCCAGTGCCTCCAGGTAATTGGAATTCTTTAATGACCGTCGAGGCGGGCCCGGTGCTCCATTCTTGTCAAGGCGAACTGTACCGCGGCGCTGTTTCAATCTCCCCAGCATCCACAGGTGTGGAGTCTCCCTGCCCGGGTCCTGTTTTCTTTTTTTCTGGGCGGGGAGGGTTGCGGCACAAGGAGCGGTGTGACTCCCTGCAGACAGTCTTTTGTTTTCGGCGTGTGTACAGCAGAGCGGCAAAAAATTATTACAAAAAATAAAGCAGCGGGAACAAGTTAGAAGAAATATATAACCATCGGAAACGTGAAAACGCGCACGGGGGAGGGGGCGCCCTGCGCTGCAGCCCCCCTGTGGAGAATCCTTCGCCGCAGCCAATATATTTACAGCACGGCTAGCTGGGTGGCGCAACAAGCGGCTAAGCGCCTGCAGACTTGGAGGCTGCAGCGCAGGCTGGCCGTCGCGTAGCTCGCTCTGCCCCCACTCCGGCCCGGACGCACTCGCTATTTATGTAGGAGGCGTCGCTGAAAGCCCGTTCTTCATTACCGCCGCGGCTGCACGCATCGTGCGACTAATTAGCTGTTTCTTCCCTAGAAATGGAATCTTCCTTCGATCAAGGTGTCAAAACATATACGTATCAGTACGCGCAAATAGCAGCAATGAACATTTTCGGACTAAAGGAAAACATTTTAATTATTGCAGTAGGCCTACTGTCGATTATTTTTATGGGAATATATCTAGGCTTTAGCAAAAAGAGCCAGTTGATAATAAAGGTATTTTAAAGATTTTTTTGCCAATATCAGTTTCATAAAAATTAATTATCGCTTGAACTTAGCAATACATTAATTAGTCAATTAGGAAAATGTTTAGTTTTATTTTAAAACAAAATTTTAAGACGACGTTAAACCATTCCAAACATTCCATTAATATCAAAGTTGTTTTAATAAATATTTCTTTTTATAAAGTGAAAATTCAAGGAATCAATAAATACAAATTTGGTCGTTATTTACGTTTCCTTAAAATAAGCGGTGAAATCTTCAAATTGTTTGTTTGTAAGTGTTTGTGAATTTTTTACGGTGATATAACTTAGGTAGTCTTCAGTTTTAGAAAGAAAAGTTTGTTATGATTTTAAGTTTATATTTTAAATGTAATATTTTTTTAGTAGGTAATTAAAATTACTTCATGAAAATATGATGTCAAATTATATTTGCTTAGAGAGTATTTACATTTTATGTAGCTCTAATTCACCAAAAAATTGACCATCGAAGCAAAAATAAACTATATATATATATATATATATATATATATATATATATATATATATATATATATAGTGTTATTCGTATAAATTCCAACTCCCTGCCAACGCAACATTTTGGTAAAGCCTATGTTGTTTTGACAGACGTAACCAAACTATTTTGTATAGAGTTTTTGTGTGTGTAAATTGAATTTCCGGCTATAACTAGTTATCTCAAGCACGTTATACTAACTAGAGAAATACATGTTTACAAAAGCCATGGTTGACTTTTTAACCACTCTTATTGCAAATAAAAATAATTTGCACTTCTAAGTAACCATTTTAATAATAAAATCAACAATATTTACTTGATTTTCGATGAAATTCATCAACTGCTACTAACGGCACTTGTAACATGTTAGATGCAAGGTGATTCTGAAGCTCGTGGCCGGGGCAGAATCCACGTGGACTCCGGAGACTGACGGGAACTATGCAAGAAAGGAAACACGTGCTTTAAAACTTCTGCGGGCTGAAGTTTCGCTGCAAGCACACACCAAAATTCAATTTGGTTCTCAGTTTGCTTAGTATTGTGTAAATAAAAACCCCAAATTTTTTACCCTTCTCCACTTTTCACACTCGGATGCCCATGTAAAAGTGTAGTTCTAAGTAAATATGGCAATATCCGATAACCAAACAAGAAACCAAACTCATCCCTTATTTTATTTTCTACCGCAGATGTGAATTCCAAAATATTTATAATAAACTTATATATTGATTTCAAATTTATCTTACCAATAATTATTTAATGGTTTCCATAACTTTTTATTATTTAAATAATATAAACCCCTGAATTGATGCAAGCTTTTGGACATACGCCATTGCTAAAGCTCGTGTATGTCTGTAAAAGAAAACTACAAGAAACACAAAAGACAAAAACACAAATTAAGCAAACAATTGCTGTTGGCAACAGGATATAAACACCACATAATATTCCATAACAGGAATATGGTCAACAAACAAAGAAAAATAAAGAAAAATGGACTAAAAGAACGAAAACACCCCCACAAATGATGACAGCACAAAAATATTGAACCCAAAAATATTCAGCACAACAGTTGAAACGAGACAAAAACACGACAAAACGAAAAGACGAAACAAACACAATAGTTTTCTAAAACAGAAACAAGCGACGTTTCGGGAACTGCTGTCTGCTCCCGTCCTCAGATATACATGTGCTTTATCAATGGCGTATGTCCAAAAGCTTACATCAAGTCATGCACTCCCATTGCACAAATCTTTCAAAGAAAATATTAACCCCTGCTACAACTTAAGAAGTTGAATAATGAAGGTAGCTGAAGCTATGTTTATCTATCATTTCCAATATCTTAAATTAAGTTTGATTTGATCAGATAATATGTTTTTAATGGTTAAAACCACAGTTTAAATATTTCACATTTAAAAAGTAGAACTTTAGCAAATTAACTTTCTCCGTTTTCACACCCTTAAAAGAAAAAATAATGAAAACTTAAAAAATTCATTTTACAACTATATATGCTTAATATTCAGTATTAATTTCTAACCTTTATTTATTTATTTATTTATTTATCGTCTTTAGATCTAGTATGAAGATTCAGACATATGCATTTTTTTCTTTAAACGAAACTTAACTCATTTACCACATTTAGTGGCAGAGTCTTAAAATTAAGTTAAATAATAACTTAATAATTTATTATTTTACTATTAATTTATAACTTAATTTGTTTCAGAGATCAGTTTTTTTTAATTAATGTTTATATACCCCGGTTGCACCCCTATTAAAATAATAATTTTAATAAACGCAATAAGTAAGCAATAAGTAACTCTATATGCAAGTTTTTATTTTAATTGATTATGAAGGATTAGTAATTTTTTATAACTCATAAAACCCGTTACGGTTTGAATTTTGCAAACTGGCAAAATTGTGGTTGGTACTTTTTGTATGTTTATTATTGCTACCCAAAATAATTTATTATGCTTATTTATTTCAAAGATATAATTAATAAACTTAAAACCATAGTTACATGTTTTCACAACTTAGGGGTTGCATTTAACAAAAGAAAAAATTGTGGTTGGTAGTTTCTATACTTTTATTATATTTACCCAATTATTTTGATTATGCTTGATTAAATACGAAGAAAAGTCTTTTTTAACTTACAACCCTTACTCGCCCCTTTTTCATCCCTTGGGGTTGGAATTTTACAAACTGGTAAAATTGTGTTTGGTAGTTTTTTGTGTTTTCATTGAACCATTGTATCTTTTGTTATGCTTGGTTAGCTTGGCAGATACAGTTAATTATTTTAAAACAATATTTACCAAGTGGATAAATTTCACAAAATTATAAAATGTTTTTTTTTGTTTCATTAAGTTTATTATTTGTACCTAAAATATTTATTATTCTCAGTTTTATTCGTAAATATATTTATTATTATTAAAACCATATTATTCTTTTTCACACCTTGAAGTTAAATTTCACAAATAATAAAAACTATGATAGGTAATTATCATATGTTTATTATTGCTACCCAATATAATTTATTATTTTGTATTTATTACAGAGACATAATTAATAATCTTAAAATTTTATTAATCCCTCTTTCACGTCTTGGGGTTAGAAATTCGGAAAATATAAATATTTTCATTTTTTTTTTCGTGTGTTTGCTGCGTTAAAGGGGCTCTAATGTCAGAAGTGGCAGTCACAGTTGACAAAACCAAAATATTCGCAAATGAACTAATATAATATAATCTATGTAAGGAAAGACTTGAAATATGATAGACCAAAATTTAATTACTGTGAGGCGAATTGATTCACAAATAACATCACCAGCATGTATTTAACTTGGGCCACTAAAGCTAAAAATTACAAAGTGCTGCAGCACATATACCACAATACAAATTAAAGAACAAACTGGTAAGCTAGGCTGATTAAAGCCGTACACTTTATGATATAAAGCGTTAGGCGCATACTAGGCAAACATAAAAATTAAAATTTACATGCAAGGCTAAAAGGCCCCAAAAAAAAGTAAATACAAATAAAAACTATGATAAAAGGCAAAGATAAACCAATGAAATGAAAGTCATTGATATCCCCATTACAAAGCAACTGTCCTTGCGTATATAAATTTAACCTTCACGTATAAGCAACAAGTTCTAAGATTTCTAAAAAATTAGAAAAATTAAAAAAAAGTTTTCTTCAGAGCTGAAAGACTCGTGAACAAGGAATAAGTTATTCGTGACGGGCGTCGATAATAATGACGAAGAGTTTTAAGTAATACTTAAGCCACAAGACTAATACTCGTAAAAGTAAGTCCATAGTCATTCACTTTTGACGTGCAATTAAAACACACTAACATTCATTTAGCACACCGATATATCCAATTGGAACTCGAGCGAACACCACCACACTCGTGTATTAATCCGTCACAGAACACAACTATTACGCGACCCAAATCTCTAACCCAGACCCAAAGTCAAATTAATGTTCTTAGAATGTTAGCAAACATAGCTGCTTAAAGCAAACTATATTAAATGCTATACTTTTCAAAACTTTAAAGAGTCGATATAAAGTTAAGGCAAAAAAAACTAGCTGATATGCAAAGAGATTCATGTGCAGGACGAGCTGGTGTGTGGAGGGAAGGTGAAGAGTACTACTGGTTCCACCCACATTCACCTGTGGATTCCGTCAACCATATTTACTCTACAAGACAATGTACATATTAAATGTAATTGTGTGTTTTATTTTTAAGTAATATCCCTGAAATGAAAAAAATATAGTGCAGTCTGTAAAACACATGAATGCATGTTTACTGAGAAAAGTTTAAAGATAAATTATTAAAAGAAAGTAAAATAGCCAATTTAAAATAGACATGGATAATAAATAACCAATAGTTAATACGGAGTGTGTAAACTGCTGACGCTAGCCAGTGAACTGGCGCGAACTGAAGATCCTAGGACCACAAATACGTTGTAATATTGCTTAATATGTGGAGAGGGGCGAGAACAACCAAGGAGAATTCAGCGATAAAAAAATAATCGAGTGGGACGGAGACATAGTTCAGAAAGATAGGGGAAGGGGGTAAAGCCAATAAACGAGCAGAGAGGGTGTTCGTAAATGGGGGTAACGGAAAGTGTGATATAAACAATTAAACTAGGAGAGAGGGAAGGGAGGGCGAAAGTGTTAATTGTTGCCATAAAGAAAAATTATAATTACTTGAATTGACCTTGCCAGGGTACGCCCTCAGCACCTCAAAAATAATTACTTTTGCTTTTATTAAATTTTAATTTCAATATTTTATTTTTGAACAACTAAGCCCTTTAAATTTTAAATATGTTTTATTAATATTGTTTCGTCTTGATCAAATCTCGATGCCATAAGAGCTTTAAAAAATCTTTTATTTTTTAATAAATGCTCTAATCTAAATTTGCGGCCTCAAAAGTCAAATAAGAGAGCAAAAGAAACTTAAATCTCAGTTTGAGAAATATTGAATTTTCCAGAATTCGAGATGGTTAAATTTTCTAGAATCCAAATGGCGATCTCTGTAATTTCAGAGAGTTTAATATGGCATTCAGTAATTTGTTTTGTTAGCTTTTTAGGTAAAAAAAAGTATTCAGGTAGCCAATTTTCACTTGAAGTAAGGTATTTCATATTAGGTTTCAAATTTCAAGGTCTTACGTGAGTCAAGTTCACATCCAATAGTGCGGCCGGCATCGACAATCCATCAGCACCGGCCACCGTACATACCAATGTACACTATCTACTAATACTCCTAGTGCTGCTACTACAACTATTATTACTCATGCTACTAATGCTGCTACTATGTCTGCTATACTACTATTACTGCTGCTACTGTTACTACAGACAGCCCTGCGTGTAAATACTGCCCAGCAAACACCGATATGCCTGCCACACCTTCTTCCACTGCGGCAGATGGGAGACAGAAAGAAACAATCGGAGCCAAATGGAGCCCAGGAAACATAAGCCCCTTATGAGCAGCTCTCCGCGGAACTGGGAGACAGTAATGAGCTACGCCGAAGCAGTGCTGAGAGCAAAGAAGCTTGAGAACTGACCAAGAAGAGCTCCTAGTCGCGTAACCTGGGCCAGGCTGACGGTTTCCGGTCTGGCCCCCTTCCTAAAAGAAGGGCAGAAAGAGAGGACTGTTTTTAGTCAGTAAAAATCTGACACTACCAACAATCCCACCTGTTGGTGTCTTTTGAAGATTTTTAAACCACCTCTCTCCCAAGAAAAAAAATCTGTTACTACTACTGCTGCTACTACTATTACTACTACTGTTGATACTACTACTAATAAAAGTATAATTTCTCACTATCCGATAAGACTGTCACTGTAACTGTAACAGTAAAACCAAATAGAATGGGAAATACTTAAGGTTACGCAGAATAAAGAATGGGGATTGTATGAGTCATAAATTAAGGAAAGCACTGGAAGTTCAACAGTTCTTTGGAGTTGGCTTTTTATATAGGGCATAGAGTGCAACTCATTCATACTGATAATCTCTTTAACCTCAAAGAAAATAAAACATTTAATTGAACCACCGGTATTCTGTTAACAAGTGTAGTTAGTTTATAGGAAGAGCTAACTTGCTTGATAACAACATTTACAAATACCGCATTTGCATTCGTGGGAATAAATTTTATAAGCCGTTTCTTTTTGGTTGTTTGAAATGTGTACGATTAATGCATAGATCCTTTACATAGCCAATGGTTGGATCAGCTTGTCTTTTGGTGGCATTGTGTTCAGGCCTTTTTGGGAATGTGTGGGTTGGCTGCTTTATTGTAGAGATCAACACGGCACTGTAACAGAGCATGTAGAACAGTACCAACATCCAGCGATGGTCCTACCGCTTTCACTGACAATCGTTACTGTATATGCGTAAACTGCAATAAAAAATACCATGGCATGCAAAATAGTATTGTACAATTTAGTAAACACTGTCTTCTAGATACATAAAATTTATATAAATAAATTTTGGGCAATTTTTGTGAAATTTTTTATGTTTCATGAATATAGAATAATCAGTTAATGTGACTATAATATTCAATTTTTAAACGTCTGAAAAAAACTACAGAATAACATTTGTCTTATAAAGCGTTATTATATATTTTTTGAATGAAATGCGCAAACGATTAATTAAAAAGGAAAATTTTGCAAATTTTCTTACCGCACTTTGTAAGTGCAAAGTTGGGATTTCAAATTATTTTTCAATCACTAATTATCCGAAAAAGCTTCAATATAGGTTTTTAAATCGAAATAAGAACATTCATTTTCAGACTTATGACTACTTCAGTCCCAAATGCCTACCTATTATTTAATAAACCTAAAATCATTTTACAAATATGACTTAAATTTGTGATTCTTTTTTTTGACGTGACGACGTCTAATAAATCGATGAACGCCGGCTGCACGCGCGAAAAAGTGTCCCGTTACGCACATAGTCCCGTTACGCTCATTGTACGCTTGCGCCGCATCTATCTCTCTTCCACTCGATTGGAACAACCATCGATTTGACTTTTTCGAGGCACATTAAACTTGAAACACTCCCATTCGTTTCCTACTTTTCCTATCATCGTCCTATCCTTAACGGAATAACACAGATTGTAAGAAGTTAAATAGCAAACATATATAAACGTTCTAGTTAAAATAATCTGTTCGTTCAAGTAATAAAGATATTTTAATTAATGAGTGCAAATAAAAGTAAATGTATAAATTAAATTGTAGATTTCATTTCACTCCTTCTTTGTATCCATACAAAATAGTGATAATTCAATAAAATGATCCAATTTTATTTATAAAAGTATGCAATCATTTCATCAATGTTTTGTTATGACATTGTCACGTTAAACTATCGTCCGTAAACCGACTTTACAGACAACCAATTTTCTTTTGTTAACATTGACACAAATTTTGTTAAAAAAAAGATTTTTAAAGTGTTAAATTTTATTGTATTTTTAGTTGTTTAAGTGATCCATGGAAAATTTCATGGGTTTTAATAGGTTACAAATGGTCAAGACTCCTAGTTTACATTAAATTACTAAATTTAATTCAATTCTTAAATATGACAGTGCAAAATTCTTTTGTCAGAATTCTGGAGAACGCAAAGTACATTAATTGAACAAGATTTTGTATAAATTAAAAATAATATTTTTACTAAACCAAATATTGAACCTATAAAAATGGCTTTTTATTGCAATACTTTATACCTTTTTGTTAATAAACATTGCATTTTATTTGCGCGGATATGACTGTTAAACAATAACAACTTACAACAAAAGAATTTTCGTGTTAAATATGTGCAGTCAGTAATTTAATATAGTTTTGTTAAAAATTGGGGGCTGGAAGAGGTTGTTTCGAGCTGAACCACCGGCATGATTTAACTAAAAAGCATCACGTAAGCTCTTTATTTGTTTGGAGCCCTTATAGGTTTATATATATATATATATATCATAAACCCCTATCATGACCGTGTAAAAGGTCCTAAAAAAATTATCTGGATTCGATTCCACAACTCCGAATATCCGAAAGTAGTAACGCAGTGGACTTTGCCATGAGTGCGTTGTTTTTTCCATGTTCTCCCATTTTCCTAACCAATGCATTCCGTCTCTAATCCATCCCATTGTTTCAAACCTTTTCCATGTATAATGCCATTTATTTAGACAATGTTTTCAAATTAATTCATTATTATGACCGGGTGGCATGCGACATTTCCGTGTCTCATTGTGAGTTTGAGAAAAAATTGTTTTTAATACGTAATAAAAAAAAAGCCTCCGATTGAAATGCACCTAAACCTTTGAATATATATACTGTATAGAAGTCGCCAGCCCAGGTTAAAATTTCTAATACGGTTTTGAGGTAGTTGGTTAATTCACCGCCGCAATCGCCACCATCTCTAGGGCATCGACTTGTGGTGGTCCCTAGCGGACAAGTGTCGAACTCTTCAAACACCCCTTCCCCCTCCCGTTGAACGAACTCACTCTAACGTGTAAATAACAACTAAGACGATACAGGGCGTTACGGCAGCGCACTGCAGCGGTGAAGTTCCCAAGCTGCTCATCATACGCTTTTGAAAAACGTAGAGTAAATCCTATCCACTCGCGACTTTTATACAGTATATATATTCAAAGCCTAAACTAAAAATTTAAACTAAAAAAAAATTCAAAGAAGTTTAACTTGTTCTTACGTGATATGAATCTCTCACACACACACACACACACACACACACACACATATATATATATATATATTCTTTGAATTATTTTTTAGTTTAAATTTTTAGTTTAGGTGCATTTCACTTGGAGGCTTTTTTATTACGTATTAAAAACAATACTCACAGTGAGACACGGAAATGTCGCATGCCACCCGGTCATAATAATGAATTAATTTGAAAACATTATCTAAATAACTGGAATTATACATGGAAAAGGTTTGAAACAATGGGATGGATTAGAGACGGAATGCATTGGTTAGGAAAATGGGAGAACATGGAAAAAACAACGCACTCATGGCAAAGTCCACTGCGTTACTACTTTCGGATATTCGGAGTTGTGGAATCGAATCCAGATAATTTTTTTAGGACCTTTTACACGGTCATGATAGGAGTTTATGATATATATATATATATATATAAACCTATAAGGGCTCCAAACAAATAAAGAGCTTACGCGATGCTTTATATATATATTTTATATATATATATATATATATATATATATATATATATATATTTTATATATATATATATATATATATATATATATATGGCATTTCAGAGCGTGAGTTTATTTTCTAGTGTTCAGTTGTTTTGTTTAATCACTATAACATCCATATATGTTACTTAACTAAAATTTATTTGGTATTTACTTAGTGTTTTAAAAATAATATTTATTTATTCAGGTTTTTGAAATTAATAACATGTTTATAATCTTAATTCGAACTAGATCTCCATTTATTGACCTTAAATTTTTTTAATGTTGCAAATCGTTTGTAGTTCAGAAAGGAGCATTTAATATCGTAAACCTAACCATTTATTACTTTTGCTGTACTAAGCAATTTTAGGTGCTTAGTATGAAAGTCAACAACACAACTTGTATGAGACTTTTGCTTTTGGATACATGCAAATTTCATGTACGCCCTGTTTTTAAAAACAAAACATAGGAAACGCGTAACTGAACTACCATCATCCAATTTACAGATGATATGGCATCACGCCTATTATACGAGCAATCAGTGTATGAACTTCTCTATCCGATAACCAAATTAAAACCCGGTCCACAATAGCGGATATGTTCAGAAAGTTGTAATTTATTTACTATGGTATTCACGTTGAAATATATTGTATATTATTTTTATTTTATTTTAAACTATATTTATTAACAAACACAAGGAATTTTTGCAATAAAAATCGAGACACAGTCTTTACCGAAATCGACTATCAAACGTCTCTGTAATATATTTCATTTTATTTTAGGGTAGTTCTGTTAGTAATGCCTTGCATTTACAATATATTCTTGGATACCACGTGTATCATGACATATTTAACATTCTGTATGTTCTTAACTGTCACGGTTGTTTTAAGGTGCAAAGAATATTTATATAAAACTTTTGTTCCGTCATAAGTACTATATACAGGATATAAGACAGAACATTATAACCATAATTTCACAAAAAAATTTAAGGATGTATAAAAACATAGAAATAATTAATACAGTATTACGTATAAAATAAAATAGTTATTTTATTTGTAATATTTTACGTTTTTTAAATATAAATTTCTTTTTTTAATCCCTCAGTTACTTCCGTGAAGTATTCATTATTAAGAACAAAGAGATATTGCATTCAAAGAACAGGACATGATTTAAAATTTTCAGAAATACTGTTTAGACTATTTGATTTTTTAATAAACAATCAATGTATATAAAAGAAAAGTTAAATTAAAACTATTTTTAAAATATCATGCATAAATGTATCTAATACTTTATCAAAATATTGATAAATATATAAGAGATCTGACTGTTGTACGATCATTGAAATGCCCAAAGTTTTAAATGTTTTCTAGTGTTACATATACACTACTTCTTAAATTTATTTTAAAAGTCATATATAATGAGTAACAAATAATCAAATTGAGAAAGCTAAGGTTAGTTGCACGTTGCGAGCCGCGAGAGGCGGAACGCAGTGGCCGAGCAGATCGGGATGCTGGGTCCAGCGAGGGCGGACACACCTGGGTTCCACCGCTCCCTCGCACACAGGCGCTAAGCCCCGGGATTACCGCGTCTTTCAGCGGCGGCGAGCGGCGTGATTTACCAGCGTCCCATCGCCTCACTGCGAGTAAGACCGCGCCTCGCATTAGTCTACACTACACGCGCTCGCTTGTCTCCTGACCACGCCTCGCATTCTTCTACACTACACGCGCTCGCTTGTCTCCTGACCGCGCCTCGCATTCGTCTACACTACACGCGCTCGCTTGTCTCCTGACCACGCCTCGCATTCTTCTACACTACACGCGCTCGCTTGTCTCCTGACCACGCCTCGCATTCTTCTACACTACACGCGCTCGCTTGTCTCCTGACCACGCCTCGCATTCTTCTACACTACACACGTTCGCTGGTCTTGTGGCCGCGCCTCGCATTCTTCTACACTACACACGTTCGCTGGTCTCCTGACCGCACCTCGCATTCTTATACACTACACGCGCTCGCATGTCACCTGACCGCGCCTCGCATTCGTCTACACTACACGCGCTCGCTTGTCTCCTGACCACGCCTCGCATTCTTCTACACTACACATGCTCGCTTGTCTCCTGACCGTGCCTCGCATTCTTCTACACTACACACGCTCGCTTGTCTCGTGGCCGCGCCTCGCATTCTTCTACACTACACACGTTCGCTGGTCTCCTGACCGCACCTCGCATTCTTATACACTACACGCGCTCGCATGTCTCCTGACCGCGCCTCGCATTCGTCTACACTACACGCGCTCGCTTGTCTCCTGACCACGCCTCGCATTCTTCTACACTACACGCGCTCGCATGTCTCCTGACCGCGCCTCGCATTCGTCTACACTACACGCGCTCGCTTGTCTCCTGACCACGCCTCGCATTCTTCTACACTACACGCGCTCGCATGTCTCCAGACCGCGCCTCGCATTCGTCTACACTACACGCGCTCGCTTGTCTCCTGACCACGCCTCGCATTCTTCTACACTACACGCGCACGCATGTCTCCTGACCGCGCCTCGCATTCGTCTACACTACACGCGCTCGCTTGTCTCCTGACCACGCCTCGCATTCTTCTACACTACACGCGCTCGCATGTCTCCTGACCGCGCCTCGCATTCGTCTACACTACACGCGCTCGCTTGTCTCCTGACCACGCCTCGCATTCTTCTACACTACACGCGCTCGCATGTCTCCTGACCGCGCCTCGCATTCGTCTACACTACACGCGCTCGCTTGTCTCCTGACCACGCCTCGCATTCTTTTACACTACACGCGCTCGCATGTCTCCTGACCGCGCCTCGCATTCGTCTACACTACACGCGCTCGCTTGTCTCCTGACCACGCCTCGCATTCTTCTACACTACACACGTTCGCTGGTCTCGTGGCCGCGCCTCGCATTCTTCTACACTACACGCGTTCGCTTGTCACGTGGCCGCGCCTCGCATTCTTCTACACTACACGCGCTCGCTTGTCTCCTGACCGCGCCTCGCATTCTTCTACACTACACGCGCTCGCTTGTCACCTGACCGCACCTCGCATTCGTCTACACTACACGCGCTCGCTTGTCTACTGACGACGCCTCGCATTCTTCTACACTACACACGTTCACTGGTCTCGTGGCCGCGCCTCGCATTCTTCTACACTACACGCGCTCGCTTGTCTCGTGGCCGCGCCTCGCATTCTCTACAATACACGCGCTCGCTTGTCTCATGACCGCGCCTCGCATTCTTCTACACTACACGCGCTCGCTTGTCTCCTGAACGCGCCTCGCATTCGTCTACACTACACGCGCTCGCTTGTCTCCTGACCACGCCTCGCATTCTTCTACACTACACACGTTCGCTGGTCTCCTGACCGCGCCTCGCATTCTTCCACACTACACGCGCTCGCTGGTCTCCTGACAGCGCCTCGCTTTCTTCTACACTACACACGTTCGCTGGTCTCGTAGCCGCACCTCGCATTCTTCTACACTACACGCGCTCGCTTGTCTCGTGGCCGCGCCTCGCATTCTTCTACACTACACGCGCTCGCTTGTCTCCTGGCCGCGCCTCGCATTCTTCTACACTACACGCGCTCGCTTGTCTCCTGACCGCGCCTCGCATTCAACCAACACTACACACGTTCGCTGGTCTCCTGACCACGCCTCGCATTCTTCTACACTAAACACGTTCGCTGGTCTCGTGGCCGCGCCTCGCATTCTTCTACACTACACGCGCTCGCTTGTCTCGTGGCCGCGCCTCGCATTGTTCTACACTACACGCGCTCGCTTGTCTCCTGACCGCGCCTCGCATTCTTCCACACTACACGCGCACGCTGGTCTCCTGACCGCGCCTCGCATTCTTCTACACTACACACGTTCGCTGGTCTCGTAGCCGCACCACGCATTCTTCTACACTACACACGCTCACAGGTATCCTGAACGCGCCTCGCATTCGTCTACAATACACACGCGCTCGCTTGTCTCCTGACCACGCCTAGCATTCTTCTACACTACACACGTTCGCTGGTCTCGTGGCCGCGCCTCGCATTCTTCTACACTACACGCGCTCGCTTGTCTCCTGAACGCGCCTCGCATTGTTCTACACTACACGCGCTCGTTTGTCTCGTGGCCGCGCCTCGCATTGTTCTACACTACACGCGCTCGCTTGTCTCCTGACCGCGCCTTGCATTCTTCCACACTACACGCGCTCGCTGGTCTCCAGACCGCGCCTCGCATTCTTCTACACTACACACGTTCGCTGGTCTCGTAGCCGCACCACGCATTCTTCTACACTACACACGCTCACAGGTCTCCTGAACGCGCTTCGCATTCGTCTACACTACACGCGCTCGCTTGTCTCCTGACCACGCCTCGCATTCTTCTACTCTACACATGTCCTGACCACGCCTCGCATTCTTCTACACTACACACGTTCGCTGGTCTCCTGACCGCGCCTCGCATTCTTCCACACTATACGCGCTCGCTGGTCTTCTGACCGCGCCTCGCATTCTTCTACACTACACACGTTCGCTGGTCTCGTAGCCGCGCCTCGCATTCTTCTACACTACACGCGCTCGCTTGTCACGTGGCCGCGCCTCGCATTCTTCCACACTACACGCGCTCGCTGGTCTCCTGACCGCGCTTCGCATTGTTCTACACTACACACGTTCGCTAGTCTCCTGACCATGCCTCGCATTCTTCTACACTACACACGTTCGCTAGTCACCTGACCGCGCCTCGCATTCTTCCACACTACACGCGCTCGCTGGTCTCCTGACCGCGCTTCGCATTGTTCTACACTACACACGTTCGCTGGTCTCATGGCCGCGCCTCGCATTCTTCTACACTACACGCGCTCGCTTGTCTCCTGAACGCGCCTCGCATTCTTCCACACTACACGCGCTCGCTTGTCTCCTGACCGCGCCTGGCATTCTTCTACACTACACATGCTCGCTTGTCTCGTGGCCGCGCCTCGCATTCTTCTACAATACACGCACTCACTGGTCTCTTGACCGCACCTCGCATTCTTCTACACTACAAGCGCTCGCTTGTCTCGTGGCCGCGCCTCGCTTTCTTCTACACTCCACGCGCACGCTAGTCTCCTGAAAGCGCCTCGCATTCTTCTACACTACACGCGCTCGCTTGTCTCCTGACCGCCCTTCGCATTCTTCTACACTACACGCACTAACTGGTCTCCTGACCGCGCCTCGCATTCTTCTACACTATACGCACTCACTGGTCTCCTGACCGCGCCTCGCATTCTTCCACACTACACGCACTCACTGGTCTCTTTTCCGCGCCTCGCATTCTTCTACACTACACGCACTCGCTTGTCTCGTGGCCGCGCCTCGCATTCTTCTACACTCCACGCGCTCGCTAGTCTCCTGACCGCGCCTCGCATTCTTCTACACTACACGCGCTCGCTTGTCTCGTGGCCGCGCCTCGCATTCTTCTACACTACACGCACTCACTGGTCTCCTTTCCGCGCCTCGCATTCTTCTACACTACACGCGCTCGCTTGTCTCGTGGCCGCGCCTCGCATTCTTCTACACTCCACGTGCTCGCTAGTCTCCTGACCGCGCCTCGCATTCTTCTACACTACACGCGCTCGCTTGTTTCGTGGCCGCGCCTCGCATTCTTCTACACTACACGCACTCACTGGTCTCCTGACCGCACCTCGCATTCTTCCACACTACACGCGCTCGCTTGTCTCCTGACCGCGCCTCGCATTCTTCCACACTACACGCGCTCGCTTGTCTCTTGGCCGCGCCTCGCATTCTTCTACACTCCACGCGCTCGCTAGTCTCCTGACCGCGCCTCGCATTCTTCTACACTACACGCGCTCGCTTGTCTCGTGGCCGCGCCTCGCATTCTTCTACACTACACACGCTCGCTTGTCTCGTGGCCGCGCCTCGCATTCTTCTACACTACACGCACTCACTGGTCTCCTGACCGCGCCTCGCATTTTTCTACACTACAAGCGCTCGCTTGCCTCGTGGCCGCGCCTCGCTTTCTTCTACACTCCACGCGCTCGCTAGTCTCCTGAAAGCGCCTCGCATTCTTCTACACTACACGCGCTCGTTTGTCTCCTGACCGCGCCTCGCATTCTTCTACACTACACGCACTCACTGGTCTCCTGACCGTGCCTCGCATTCTTATACACTTTACGCGCTCGGTTGTCTCGTGGCCGCGCCTCGCATTCTTATACACTACACGCGCTCGCTTGTCTCCTTTCCGCGCCCCGCATTATTCTACACTACACGCGCTCTCTGGTCTCGTGGCCGCGCCTTGCATTATTCTACACTACACGCGCTCGCTTGTCTCCTGACCGCGCCTCGCATTCTTCTACACTACACACGCTCGCTTGTCTCCTGACCGCGCCTCGCATTCTTCTACACTACACACGCTCGCTTGTCTCATGACCGCGCCTCGAATTATTCTACACTACACGCGCTCGCTTGTCTCCTGACCGCGCCTCGCATTCTTCTACACTACACGCGCTCGCTTGTCTCGTGGCCGCGCCTCGCATTGTTCTACACTACACGCGCTCGCTTGTCTCCTGACCGCGCCTCGTATTCTTCTACACTACACGCGCTCGCTTGTCTCCTGACCGCGCCTCGCATTCATCTACACTACACGCGCTCGCTTGTCTCCTGACCACGCCTCGCATTCTTCTACACTACACACGTTCGCTGTTCTCCTGACCGCGTCTGGCATTCTTCCACACTACACGTGCTCGCTGGTCTCCTGACCGCGCCTCGCATTCTTCTACACTACACACGCTCACTGGTCTCCTGAACGCGCATCGCATTCGTCTACACTACACGCGCTCGCTTGTCTCCTGACCACGCCTCGCATTCTTCTACACAACACATATCCTGACCACGCATCGCATTCTTCTACACTACACACGTTCGCTTGTCTCCTGACCGCACCTCGCATTCTTCTACACTACAGGCGCTCGGTTGTCTCGTGGCCGCGCCTCACATTCTTCTACACTACACACGTTTGCTGGTCTCGTGGCCGCGCCTCGCATTCTTCTACACTACACGCGCTCGCTTGTCTCGTGGCCGCGCCTCGTATTGTTCTACACTACACGCGCTCGCTTGTCTCCTGACCGCGCCTCGCATTCTTCCACACTACACGCGCTCGCTGGTCTCCTGACCGCGCCTCGCATTCTTCTACACTACACACGTTCGCTGGTCTCGTAGCCGCACCACGCATTCTTCTACACTACACACGCTCACAGGTCCCCTGAACGCGCCTCGCATTCGTCTACACTACACGCGCTCGCTTGTCTCCTGACCACGCCTCGCATTCTTCTACACTACACACGTTCGCTGGTCTCGTGGCCACGCCTCGCATTCTCCTACACTACACGCGCTCGCTTGTCTCCTGAACGCGCCTCGCATTCTTCTACACTACACGCGCTCGCTTGTCTCGTGGCCGCGCCTCGCATTGTTCTACACTACACGCGCTCGCTTGTCTCCTGACCGCGCCTCGCATTCTTCCACACTACACGCGCTCGCTGGTCTCCTGACCGCGCCTCGCATTCTTCTACACTACACACGTTCGCTGGTCTCGTAGCCGCACCACGCATTCTTCTACACTACACACGCTCACAGGTCTCCTGAACGCGCCTCGCTTTCGTCTACACTACACGCGCTCGCTTGTCTCCTGACCACGCCTCGCATTCTTCTACACTACACATGTCCTGACCACGCCTCGCATTCTTCTACACTACACACGTTCGCTGGTCTCCTTACCGCGCCTCGCATTCTTCCACACTATACGCGCTCGCTGGTCTCCTGACCGCGCCTCGCATTCTTCTACACTACACACGTTCGCTGGTCTCGTAGCCGCGCCTCGCATTCTTCTACACTACACGCGCTCGCTTGTCACGTGGCCTCGCCTCGCATTCTTCTACACTAGACACGCTCACTGGTCTCCTGAACGCGCCTCGCATTCTTCTACACTACACGCGCTCGCTTGTCTCCTGACCACGCCTCGCATTCTTCTACACAACACATGTCCTGACCACGCATCGCATTCTTCTACACTACACACGTTCGCTTGTCTCCTGACCGCACCTCGCATTCTTCTACACTACAGGCGCTCGCTTGTCACGTGGCCTCGCCTCGCATTCTTCTACACTAGACACGCTCACTGGTCTCCTGAACGCGCCTCGCATTCGTCTACACTACACGCGCTCGCTTGTCTCCTGACCACGCCTCGCATTCTTCTACACTACACACGTTCGCTAGTCTCCTGACCGCGCCTCGCATTCTTCCACACTACACGCGCTCGCTGGTCTCCTGACCGCGCTTCGCATTGTTCTACACTACACACTTTCGCTGGTCTCGTGGCCGCGCCTCGCATTCTTCTACACTACATGCGCTCGCTTGTCTCCTGACCGCGCCTCGCATTCTTCTACACTACACACGCTCGCTTGTCTCGTGGCCGCGCCTCGCATTCTTCTACACTAGACACGCTCACTGGTCTCCTGAACGCGCCTCGCATTCGTCTACACTACACGCGCTCGCTTGTCTCCTGACCACGCCTCGCATTCTTCTACACTACACGCGCTCGCTTGTCTCCGGACCACGCCTCGCAATCTTCTACACTACACGCACTCACTGGTCTCCTGACCGCGCCTCGCATTCTTCTACACTACACGCGCTCGCTTGTCTCCTGAACGCGCCTCGCATTCTTCCACACTACACGCGCTCGCTTGTCTCCTGACCGCGCCTCGCATTCTTCTACACTACACACGCTCGCTTGTCTCGTGGCCGCGCCTCGCATATTCTACAATACACGCACTCACTGGTCTCCTGACCGCGCCTCGCATTCTTCTACACTACAAGCGCTCGCTTGTCTCGTGGCCGCGCCTCGCTTTCTTCTACACTCCACGCGCACGCTAGTCTCCTGAAAGCGCCTCGCATTCTTCTACACTACACGCGCTCGCTTGTCTCCTGACCGCGCCTCGCATTCTTCTACACTACACGCACTCACTGGTCTCCTGACCGCGCCTCGCATTCTTCTACACTACACGCACTCACTGGTCTCCTTTCCGCGCCTCGCATTCTTCTACACTACACGCGCTTACTTGTCTCGTGGCCGCGCCTCGCATTCTTCTACACTCCACGCGCTCGCTAGTCTCCTGACCGCGCCTCGCATTCTTCTACACTACACGCGCTCGCTTGTGTTGTTACGCAGGTTGGTCTGCGTAACGAGGAAACTCGCCCCTGCGGGGTAGTGGGATAGCACCCGCCATACACTGCACGGACTCGGCGCGCGAATTTCAATTGATGCGCGTTGGATAGCAGATCCTCGGGTCCACTCGTGCCGAATCGCCTTTGATCGGAGCACGTGGACGTGGTCGGAAGTTTTCGAGCCGCGTTTCCGATTCAGGATGTCCAGAATATTCCTCGCTGTTTTAGTATGGAGCGCAGCGAGTATATAAGCAGGCTGCTAGCACGAGTTCCACAGAGTCTTCTCTTAACCGGCTGCGTGAATAATGCGGTGACCACGACCCGCACCTTCGATCATCGACGCCGAAAGGCTGCCCGCTGAGGTCTTCAAGCTGCGCACGGATCCCGAAAAAGGCGGTAAGAGAGGCCGCAAAGTATACAAGTCAGTTACGGACTTGGTAATAATTCAGTGGTAGCCCAGTAACAATTTGCAAGTTGGCACGGGACTTTGGAAGTAAAAAGTATGTGTCGGACTTTGCAGTAAAATGACCAAGGGGAACATAGAAAATTACGCCGAGGGTCATGAAGTGGTTTGCGACTAGGAGCATAACAGAGTTCTGCTCAGCAATACTTAAAAAAAAAATATATATATATATTTTCTCGTTCTATTAATACGGTGAAAATAAAAGGTGCTACTACTTGATTAAAACGTTAAGGGCATAGTGCAGTGGCATTAGCGGGACTATCAGTCGTGGCGTATAAGACTACCTATGAACATAAACAAGGAGGTAAATTTTTAATGAAAAACTGTTTTAAAATAATTTCAAGCAACAGCATGTTAGGTGATTTGTCTCCAATTCTTTGCACTAGTATAGTGTTCGTTTTATTACCAAATAGTGTGAGTTAAGAGCCGGCGAAAATGTGCAAGTATCAGGGAATCAGCACGGCGGCAGAGGTAGAATAAAGAAATTCGCTCCGTCGATGTTTCCGGTCCGACTGGGGTAATCAGGTCAAGGATCAACGGAAATAAAAAAAAACACTCGCCGCTATCACTTAAACGACACTGAAGATTTTAGCCAATTTTATTTGGGGAGAAGTGTTGAAATTTAAATTGTGTTAGAAATATCTCGTTCCTAAGTCTCTGGTACTGTTAAAACAATGTATAATTTTGATCTGTAAGTGAAGGTTTAAGTATTTTGTATTAAAAAGAATTTGTAATTATAACTAAAAGAAAAGGGTCCAGTTAGAATTATTTATTGAGGAATAATTCGTGTGGTTATGAGAAAATGTTTAAAAAGTAGTGAATGATACGTGATTTTTGTATAAGTTTATTTCAGGTGTTTTGTTGGTAATCGCTGGAACATGAATTGTAGCAGTAATGTGTAACAGCCAACATAATAAGAAAATTTATATTAATGTATGAGGATTATAGGTGTTTGTATAATGTGTGAATAAATCTCTGTACATGCCGTACTAAATATGTGTTATACATTGCTCTGTGTTTCCTTAAGCTCTTGTTGCCATTCTAATTTCCAACGACTAGGTAACAGTCTCGTGGCCGCGCCTCGCATTCTTCTACACTACACGCACTCACTGGTCTCCTGACCGCGCCTCGCATTCTTCTACACTACACACGCTCGCTTGTCTCGTGGCCGCGCCTCGCATATTCTACAATACACGCACTCACTGGTCTCCTGACCGCGCCTCGCATTCTTCTACACTACACATGCTCGCTTGTCTCCTGACCGCGCCTCGCATTCTTCGACACTACACACGCTCGCTTGTCTCATGACCGCGCCTCGCATTCTACTACACTACACACGCTCACTGGTCTCCTGACCACGCCTCGCATTTTTCTACACTACACGCGCTCGCTTGTCTCGTTGCCGCGCCTCGCATTATTCTACACTACACACGCTCGCTTGTCTCGTGGCCGCGCCTCGCATTCTTCTACACTACACATGCTCGCTTGTCTCGTGGCCGCGCCTCGCCTTCTTCTACACTACACATGCTCGCTTGTCTCGTGGCCGCGCCTCGCCTTCTTCTACACTACACACGCTCACTAGTACGTCTCTGCCTAAGGACGGGAGCAGATAGCAGTTCCCGAAACGTCGCTGGTTTCTGTTTTGGAAAAATATTGTTTTTTTTTTTTTTTTCGTCTTCTCGTTTTTGTTATGTTTTTGTCTCGTTTCAAGTGTTGTGCTGAATTTTTTTGGGGTACAATACATCATTTGTGGGTTGTTTTTTTTCGTTCTCTTAGTCCATTTTTCTTTGTTTTTCCTTTTTTTGTTGACCATATTCCTGTCATGAAATATTATGTGGTACATATATCCTGTTGACAACAGCAATTTTTGCTTAATTTGTTTTTTTTTTGTTTTTTGGTTTTTTTAGTTTTCTTTTACAGTCAGACATTTGCTTAGCAATGGCGTATGTACCTACAAAAGCTTACATAAGTCATGCATTCCTATTGCACAAATATTTCAAAGATAATATTATGGTTTTTTATTGTACCCCTGTGTGGCCGATACCGTTTTGTTGAGAGTGATGTTTTGAATTGCGATACATTTGAAGATATCGCAAACTACAAAACTTTTATATTTTCGTGTAAGAATAAATAATTGTATGAAAAACGTTATACTAAACTAGGTGCAGTGCCCGGCGTTGCCCGGGATGAACACAGAGATATATTGTCTGGGAGTTGAAGCAAATTGGACAAAGAGAAATTGCACACAACAGATGTTTGTATGTCTATGACCTTTGATTTTTTGTTTATCAAACGCAATTGGTTGAACTTTTTAGAAGTTGATGCGCTTCAGTACCATCTAGCGAGGAGTTACAAAAAATGGCTAGCATATAAACCTTCTCCATGAAAAAAACCCTTTAATGTGCCAATTATTATGACGATTGGTCAAACGGTGTCTGAGTTTATCAACGTCATACATACCAACATCAATTATATATATTTATATTTATATATATATAGTGTTTATTACAACGCCCACTGGTGAGTTAACACATATCTAAGAACCATGGACGATTAATCACAAAGCTTTTACAGAAATCCGTACTTAAATCGGTCAAACAGTTTTGGAGATAAATAACATTCGTTTTGTGCGCACACAACCTCTCTCCCTAAACGCATACACCTTTTTTTGTTCCGCCTGGGTAAAAAGATTGTTAGTAATATATAAATTCAATCAATAAAAGTTGAAATAACTACTCAGTATTCGATAGTATCATAAATGTATACAAATTGTAAGTAATATTGAAAATTTTAAAAATATGTACCGAATGTTTATCATAATTTATTAATTTAAATTATGTATTAAATAATATTGTAATAATTAATAATGCAAATGAATTATACGAACGGGAACATAACCTCACATGCATTCCCATGAAAAGGTCCAGGTGACTACTAAACCTTCCACAGACACTCCCTACCTGTGATAATGGCAGCTTACATCGTTATACATGCGGGAACATAACTCAATTATTATATAAATACACTTTAAAACTTTATAAACCCAATTTATATCAATAAAATTCACAATAAATAAATGTATTTAATTATATGAACCAGTATTCAAAATCAATCACTAAAGTATAAGATTTAAAACCACGTATATAATTATTATTTGTAAGTAGTCTTTTTCATGCTGTAATTTTTTTATTTTTAACATCTTAGCTCTCGGCATACGGAATTTAATAGTGTTTGAACGGAAATGTGACATCTGTAGCAGATGGCCAGGGTAAGTTTATAGGATTAACTGTTTAAGTTAATAAATTAATTTTAATAAAACTCATTGTCGATAGTCAGTTTCATAGCCGGGGTATATTCGATGTTGCTCCGGCAGCGAATCCTAGCGGCGGGTGTGGAAACTGCATGTTATTCGCGTTCAGAAATTTAGTTGAAAACACATTTTGCGTATGTATATCACACTCGGCATTATTTTAAAGAATTCTACGTTAAATTTTGTGTCCGAGTTTCGTATTATTAGTATATTTGCAACATGAGAACTTATGAATTTTCTGTTTACCGAAGTTTGATGTTACACATCACTGGCGAGTAATAAAACACGTGTTTTTTATATGTACATAGGCACATATTTACTTCCCAAATCAACTGCCAGAAATAAACACGTGTTGATATATAAATACGCTCCTGGAATAACATCACGTCAGTGTTAAGAAGACAGCAGGTCGCCGCTCTACCCTCTGGCTCTAGGGTAGTAGAGCGCCTGCCTTGTGACGTGTAGGACCCGGGTTCGCGCCCCGGCTCCTCCAAGGCGGATTGTCTCAGGCAGATGGCGACATTTGTCTGACAGGAACACAATCCCTTGCAACAAGTCAGGCTGCCAAAGAGACGGTGGGTGGCTTCCAAATGGGGAGCCCGTTTCTTCTCTAGGCTCCCCATGCGGAGGCCATCCGGGGTTTCTCCGGGGTCGCCGAGTTTTGCACAAATTCAACCATGTATACTTCCTTTTTTATTCCAGACACTTAACTAGATTTATTTTAACAAAACTGTTTTAATCAATAAATATGAGTGTTTATTTATTCATTAATTGATAAACTTTCTAATTGTAAACAAAAATATTCATATGAGAACCTCACTTACATAAATACGCTTTCATTATATTATAAACACTATTTCTATTATTATTATTATTTACAATAAATACACAATAGAACGATTAAGACTTGAAAATAATACATATATATTTTATATGTTATAGGAAGTATTAAAGAATAGTTGTACTTAAAGGACACTTTGTACGTTCCAGTAATCTGCAATGAAGTATACAGCTTACACACACCTGAGTTCAAACGGTTGTATTTTAGTTTACAGACAAAAATAAAAGAATTAAATTTATACACATTTTTGTTACAACGCCATATATTTTATACACGATTTTTATGGGTTATATTTATGTTTAAACATCCAAGAATCCAAAAATAATTGTGGCAATTGTAGCTCATTCAGATAAATTAACAATCAGGGTAGGCCTGCTGGTTTCTTGTCTCACTCCTATGCACTGACATGAACTATGACATAGTCCACTGGCGTAAATCGTCTGTCCAAGTTTTACAAACCTGATCCTGATCACCAAGCTTAACAGTCTTTCTGTTAACTTTTAATGTGTATTCTCTGCATGTGTAGCAAAATACATCAGGATAATTTACACAACTTCTTCTACTGGAACTCATATTTTATTAACTTCGAGCTATCCTTCATGGCTAAAACTCACAAACTAGCTTCAAATTTAGTTGAGGCGTTGAAATGAAGGAGGGTATTCCCATCCTGGGGTATCCCTGTGACGAAGTGGTGATTACCTGCCTGGGGTATCCCTGTGACGAAGTAGGGAGATCCTGCCTGGGGTATCCCTGTGACGAAGTAGGGAGATCCTGCCTGGGGTATCCCTGTGACGAAGTAGGGAGATCCTGCCTGGGGTATCCCTGTGACGAAGTAGGGAGATCCTGCCTGGGGTATCCCTGTGACGAAGTAGGGATTACCTGCCTGGGGTATCCCTGTGACGAAGTGGGGATTACCTGCCTGGGGTATCCCTGTGACGAAGTGGGGATTACCTGCCTGGGGTATCCCTGTGACGTAGTAGGGAGATACTGCCTGGGGTATCCCTGTGACGAAGTAGGGATTACCTGCCTGGGGTATCCCTGTGACGAAGTGGGGATTACCTGCCTGGGGTATCCCTGTGACGAAGTGGGGATTACCTGCCTGGGGTATCCCTGTGACGAAGTGGGAATTACCTGCCTGGGGTATCCCTGTGACGAAGTGGGGATTATCTGCCTGGGGTATCCCTGTGACGAAGTGGGGATTACCTGCCTGGGGAATCCCTGTGACGAAGTGGGGATTACCTGCCTGGGGTATCCCTGTGACGAAGTGGGGATTACCTGCCTGGGGTATCCCTGTGACGAAGTGGGGATTACCTGCCTGGGGTATCCCTGTGACGAAGTGGGAATTACCTGCCTGGGGTATCCCTGTGACGAAGTGGGAATTACCTGCCTGGGGAATCCCTGTGACGAAGTGGGGATTACCTGCCTGGGGTATCCCTGTGACGAAGTGGGGATTACCTGCCGGGGGTATCCCTGTGACGAAGTGGGGATTACCTGCCTGGGGTATCCCTGTGACGAAGTGGGGATTACCTGCCTGGGGTATCCCTGTGACGAAGTGGGAATTACCTGCCTGGGGTATCCCTGTGACGAAGTGGGGATTATCTGCCTGGGGTATCCCTGTGACGAAGTGGGGATTACCTGCCTGGGGTATCCCTGTGACGAAGTGGGGATTACCTGCCTGGGGTATCCCTGTGACGAAGTGGGGATTACCTGCCTGGGGTATCCCTGTGACGAAGTGGGGATTACCTGCCTGGGGTATCCCTGTGACGAAGTGGGGATTACCTGCCTGGGGTATCCCTGTGACGAAGTGAGGATTACCTGCCTGGGGTATCCCTGTGACGAAGTAGAGATTACCTGCCTGGGGTATCCCTGTGACGAAGTAGGGAGATCCTGCCTGGGGTATCCCTGTGACGAAGTAGGGATTACCTGCCTGGGGTATCCCTGTGACGAAGTAGGGATTACCTGCCTGGGGTATCCCTGTGACGAAGTAGGGATTACCTGCCTGGGGTATCCCTGTGACGAAGTAGGGATTACCTGCCTGGGGTATCCCTGTGACGAAGTAGGGATTACCTGCCTGGGGTATCCCTGTGACGAAGTAGGGGTTACCTGCCTGGGGTATCCCTGTGACGAAGTAGGGGTTACCTGCCTGGGGTATCCCTGTGACGAAGTAGGGATTACCTGCCTGGGGTATCCCTGTGACGAAGTAGGGATTACCTGCCTGGGGTATCCCTGTGACGAAGTAGGGATTACCTGCCTGGGGTATCCCTGTGACGAAGTAGGGATTACCTGCCTGGGGTATCCCTGTGACGAAGTAGGGATTACCTGCCTGGGGTATCCCTGTGACGAAGTAGGGATTACCTGCCTGGGGTATCCCTGTGACGAAGTAGGGATTACCTGCCTGGGGTATCCCTGTGACGAAGTAGGGATTACCTGCCTGGGGTATCCCTGTGACGAAGTAGGGATTACCTGCCTGGGGTATCCCTGTGACG
Source organism: Bacillus rossius redtenbacheri (assembly GCF_032445375.1). Lineage (NCBI taxonomy): Eukaryota > Metazoa > Arthropoda > Insecta > Phasmatodea > Bacillidae > Bacillus > Bacillus rossius. The sequence goes on from NC_086331.1 coordinate 134,193,354, forward strand.
AAGTGGCTTGAGTCAAGCAGGCGGTTTTACTTCTTTTTTCACACTTATATCAAAATGTAATTTCATATTTAGATTCAGCGTCACAAATATAGCTAAAATCAGTTCCAAAATCCTAGGCATCAAAAACGTAACTGTAGTCCTGTGTAATCAAAAAATTTAGAGCAGCACAATTTTATACAAACAAAATGTCTGTTGTTTTTTTTTACTACGTTACACATACGTGCTATGCATAGTAATATAGACTATGTATGTGAAATTTAGATTTTAATTAATAAAATTACTTTCCCAAACAGTGTAAAATTACACTTATATTGCATACGTGATTATTAATGCTAAATTTTTGAATTACCTGTAATCGATGAGTAAATGTACTCTTACTGTGTTGGTATTATTTTACAAACAAAACTATGTCTTTATACATACCCGTGTAGTTAAAAATACACTTACACATTTGGGGTAAAAACACGCCTACATCGGTGTAAAATGACACTTTTCGACAGTGTAGTTGGGGAGGGGAAGCAAGGGAAGTTATCACGCGGGAAGTAGAAGGGAGCGAACCAATTTCCCGATGTCGCGCCAGTCCTCGAGCAAGAACGACTCGCAGCTAGCGACCAGCTCACGGCGTAGCCTACTTCATTCCATTTTAAATTGCTATCTGTTTATTTTTCTTCGAAGCATATTCGTATTATTCAGGAAAAAAATAAAAAAATGGTAATAATAAAATATAAAAATATTGCTGGGGAAATAACAAAAACAAAAAATTCACCTATAGATACTAATAAAAAAAATAATTAAAAACAAATCATGTAATAAATGTGTTATTGTTTGATTATGTAACTTTATAAACAAAATAAAAGTAGAACAATTAATAAAAAATATCATTGGTATTAACTGATACTAAGAAATGTGAGCAAAAACTGTCTCCACTAAAGTAATTTGCAAGTTAATTGTCATTGTGTTTGCCATACTTATATCAATTGAGACCGTCTGGAGTATTAGTTTCTCCAGTTGTACATAATGTCTGCAAAATGGACCCACAACGGTAATTTAGAGGATTTACAATTAAATAATGTTCTGGCACAAATATTTTCTGACCTGAATGAAGTGTTTTTTATTGCTGAGTAAAAAACAATAAATAAACATTTGATCATAGTTCATGAAATATGAAAAAGAACTTCATAAGTATTTTAATGCATAATATAATGATTTTAATAAAATAATTTTCAATCAAATATTTATTCCATAAAAAAAATTTTGTACTATAACATTGAACAATTTCAGGCAAGAACCAATTATTTATCGTACGATATAAAACAATTTACTTGGGCTAGGTGGAAGCGGAATAAACGGTGAAATATTAGTATAAATATCAGCTAAGTATGTATTTTCCCGTTGGTATATGACATTATAGAAAAATAAACCAAATACAGAAACATACATCATAAATTTAGAAAAGAAATTACGGAAAAAATGGAATGTGAAGTGTAGAAGCGTATATCCAAGCAATCATACTCATGTATTGTTACGAGGCTGCTCGAGACGAGGTCTGGCCAACCAGGTGGCGCGCGAGCACAGTGATTCTTGGGCGGGTGCGACACAGTGTGCAACTACAGGGTCCTCCCATTAGTGGCCGCCCTCTGACAACCACAAACACCCACCACTCTCCCCCAGCGCCTTCATGTGGAGTCGGGGTACATCTCCGTCTCTCTGAAGGCTTCAGGAGGTTCCCAGAGCTCCGTCGTATAAAGGAACGTAACTAGGACGCCAGTGTTCTTGCTGCTTAGAGTGTTAGTAGGGTGGATTATATGACGCGATAGTTTGGAGGGCTACGAGACTTTTCTTTGGCGAGGCCTCAGAGGCGTAAAAGGCAGGACCAACCTGCGAGGGGGTGAAGTGACGAGGGTGAGTGACTTCCGTGGCAAGCGATAGTAGACGACTTAGTGCGCGAAGATAGGAGTATCTGAGACGGTGTTGTGGCACGGCGGACGAGTGAGAAGTGCCAAACTGTGTCTTGGGACCGAAGTGCGTGGCAAGAACGAACAGCAGAGAGAGACACTTCCAAGCCGAGCGCCAGTGGGGAAGTAAACAGTTGACTCATTAAAGTGTGCTCAGTTTGTAGACTTTTATTAAGATAGTTGCAATTTAGGAAATAGTCCATTAATTAGTTTTCCACTTGTGTATATATTTTAATATTTACCTAACAAACAATTATATTTGATTTTTATCTAATTTTCAGTTAAATTTGTAAACATCTGTTGGTCTAGCACCCACAGAACTTTTATGTAAACAGTGAATTCATCTGATTTCCACCCACAAAACCAATCATATTTTCTATTAGTTTTTCTGTAAATATTTATGTTGCTCATTTATGATAATTCAAATATCGTAGCAATCTAATTAGTTATAAAAATTAATCTCCTCTCATATACGATAGAAGGAATTAGGTTTTTAAGAAAATAAAATAATTTATTTCGGAGAAATATTGTTAGCTTATCAAGAGCTTACATCTTAACACTAAACAAAATACTTTGAAATCATGTGAACGATTGGTTGTGTTAGTAAAGGTAACCTTTAATATAGATAATTTAAAATAGATTGAACAATTATTTTGGTTATGTTAATATATATTCTCTAGAAATATAGTTAATTATTAAGAACTTCTCGTAAGTTCAGATAAGCAACATAAAAAATATTATTACTCAGAGTATATACCATTTATCAAATAATATATTAACAAAGTATGATATCTTTAGTACAACGTCACCCAAAATCTCTGGCTGGTTAAAGAAAATGTGGTTCTCAACAAAAACCAGTGGTTTTGTCACCTACATGTTTACTACTTTCTGTCTTAATATATGGAATATTAATATTGGTGGACTTTACATGGCTGTCTATTAAAATAATTTTAATAATGTAAAATAAACTGCCTCACTTTGTTAATTTAAGCGTAATTTTACAAAAGATTACATTTCTAAATAACTAAAAAATGCAAGCATAAGAATTTTATGGCCAAAGTTAAACTTATTCACAGACTCGTGGTACACAATAGCGACGGATAGTAGCGAAATGTTGCATAATTTTGTTGAGTGGTGCCTGTCTAACTTTATTTATTTATTGTCAACAATGTATTGTGTTATGGCGAATGTCAATGCGCATGTTATAAATACGATCACCCGACAGCCTATATTCCAACGTGGAACTAGACTCACCATCCAAGCACCGGCCTTTATTGTAGCATGCCACCATCCAAGCACCGGCCTTTATTGTAGCATGCCACCATCCAAGCACCGGCCTTTATTGTAGCATGCCACCATCCAAGCACCGGCCTTTATTGTAGCATGCCACCATCCAAGCACCGGCCATTATTGTAGCATGCCACCATCCAAGCACCGGCCTTTATTGTAGCATGCCACCATACAAGCACCTGCCTTTATTGTAGCATGCCACCATCCAAGCACCGGCCTTTATTGTAGCATGCCACCATCCAAGCACCGGCCTTTATTGTAGCATGCCACCATCCAAGCACCGGCCTTTATTGTAGCATGCCACCATCCAAGCACCGGCCTTTATTGAAGCATGCCACCATCCAAGCACCGGCCTTTATTGTAGCATGCCACCATCCAAGCTCCGGCCTTTATTGTAGCATGCCACCATCCAAGCACCGGCCTTTATTGTAGCATGCCACCATCCAAGCACCGGCCTTTATTGAAGCATGCCACCATCCAAGCACCGGCCTTTATTGTAGCATGCCACCATCCAAGCACCGGCCTTTATTGTAGCATGCCACCATCCAAGCACCGGCCTTTATTGTAGCATGCCACCATCCAAGCACCGGCCTTTATTGTAGCATGCCACCATCCAAGCACCGGCCTTTATTGTAGCATGCCACCATCCAAGCACCGGCCTTTATTGTAGCATGCCACCATCCAAGCACCGGCCTTTATTGTAGCATGCCACCATCCAAGCACCGGCCTTTATTGTAGCATGCCACCATCCAAGCACCGGCCTTTATTGTAGCATGCCACCATACAAGCACCGGCCTTTATTGTAGCATGCCACCATACAAGCACCGGCCTTTATTGTAGCATGCCACCATACAAGCACCGGCCTTTATTGTAGCATGCCACCATCCAAGCACCGGCCTTTATTGTAGCATGACACCATCCAAGCACCGGCCTTTATTGTAGCATGCCACCATCCAAGCACCGGCCTTTATTGTAGCATGCCACCATCCAAGCACCGGCCTTTATTGTAGCATGCCACCATCCAAGCACCGGCCCTTATTGAAGCATGCCACCATCCAAGCACCGGCCCTTATTGTAGCATGCCACCATCCAAGCACCGGCCCTTATTGTAGCATGCCACCATCCAAGCACCGGCCCTTATTGTAGCATGCCACCATCCAAGCACCGGCCTTTATTGTAGCATGCCACCATCCAAGCACCGGCCTTTATTGTAGCATGCCACCATCCAAGCACCGGCCTTTATTGTAGCATGCCACCATCCAAGCACCGGCCTTTACTGTAGCATGCCACCATCCAAGCACCGGCCTTTACTGTAGCATGCCACCATCCAAGCACCGGCCTTTACTGTAGCATGCCACCATCCAAGCACCGGCCTTTACTGTAGCATGCCACCATCCAAGCACCGGCCTTTATTGTAGCATGCCACCATCCAAGCACCGGCCTTTATTGTAGCATGCCACCATACAAGCACCTGCCTTTATTGTAGCATGCCACCATCCAAGCACCGGCCTTTATTGTAGCATGCCACCATCCAAGCACCGGCCTTTATTGTAGCATGCCACCATCCAAGCACCGGCCTTTATTGTAGCATGCCACCATCCAAGCACCGGCCTTTATTGTAGCATGCCACCATCCAAGCACCGGCCTTTACTGTAGCATGCCACCATCCAAGCACCGGCCTTTACTGTAGCATGCCACCATCCAAGCACCGGCCTTTACTGTAGCATGCCACCATCCAAGCACCGGCCTTTACTGTAGCATGCCACCATCCAAGCACCGGCCTTTACTGTAGCATGCCACCATCCAAGCACCGGCCTTTATTGTAGCATGCCACCATCCAAGCACCGGCCTTTATTGTAGCATGCCACCATCCAAGCACCGGCCTTTATTGTAGCATGCCACCATCCAAGCACCGGCCTTTATTGTAGCATGCCACCATCCAAGCACCGGCCTTTATTGTAGCATGCCACCATCCAAGCACCGGCCTTTATTGTAGCATGCCACCATCCAAGCACCGGCCTTTATTGTAGCATGCCACCATCCAAGCACCGGCCTTTATTGTAGCATGCCACCATCCAAGCACCGGCCTTTATTGTAGCATGCCACCATCCAAGCACCGGCCTTTATTGTAGCATGCCACCATCCAAGCACCGGCCTTTATTGTAGCATGCCACCATCCAAGCACCGGCCTTTATTGTAGCATGCCACCATCCAAGCACCGGCCTTTATTGTAGCATGCCACCATCCAAGCACCGGCCTTTATTGTAGCATGCCACCATCCAAGCACCGGCCTTTATTGTAGCATGCCACCATCCAAGCACCGGCCTTTATTGTAGCATGCCACCATCCAAGCACCGGCCTTTATTGTAGCATGCCACCATCCAAGCACCGGCCTTTATTGTAGCATGCCACCATCCAAGCACCGGCCTTTATTGAAGCATGCCACCATCCAAGCACCGGCCCTTATTGAAGCATGCCACCATCCAAGCACCGGCCCTTATTGTAGCATGCCACCATCCAAGCACCGGCCCTTATTGTAGCATGCCACCATCCAAGCACCGGCCCTTATTGTAGCATGCCACCATCCAAGCACCGGCCCTTATTGTAGCATGCCACCATCCAAGCACCGGCCTTTATTGTAGCATGCCACCATCCAAGCACCGGCCTTTACTGTAGCATGCCACCATCCAAGCACCGGCCTTTACTGTAGCATGCCACCATCCAAGCACCGGCCTTTACTGTAGCATGCCACCATCCAAGCACCGGCCTTTACTGTAGCATGCCACCATCCAAGCACCGGCCTTTACTGTAGCATGCCACCATACAAGCACCTGCCTTTATTGTAGCATGCCACCATCCAAGCACCTGCCTTTATTGTAGCATGCCACCATCCAAGCACCGGCCTTTATTGTAGCATGCCACCATCCAAGCACCGGCCTTTATTGAAGCATGCCACCATCCAAGCACCGGCCTTTATTGTAGCATGCCACCATCCAAGCACCGGCCTTTATTGTAGCATGCCACCATCCAAGCACCGGCCTTTATTGTAGCATGCCACCATCCAAGCACCGGCCTTTATTGTAGCATGCCACCATCCAAGCACCGGCCTTTATTGTAGCATGCCACCATCCAAGCACCGGCCTTTATTGTAGCATGCCACCATCCAAGCACCGGCCTTTATTGTAGCATGCCACCATCCAAGCACCGGCCTTTATTGTAGCATGCCACCATCCAAGCACCGGCCTTTATTGAAGCATGCCACCATCCAAGCACCGGCCTTTATTGTAGCATGCCACCATCCAAGCATCGGCCTTTATTGTAGCATGCCACCATCCAAGCACCGGCCTTTATTGTAGCATGCCACCATCCAAGCACCGGCCTTTATTGTAGCATGCACACTTGTAGACCAGCACCGCACCGGCCGTGCCAGGGGCTTATACGCTGTCACCGTTCTATTGTAGCAGAGCGTTTACTCTCTGCAATTAAGGTCAATTAGGCCTAAACCACTTATGTGAAAATAGTTTCCACCACGGCAATAAATAATTTATTTCAATGACCAAAACCTTTATGCAACATTAAGTTTAACAAGTATATGAAATACAGCGCCGCATTCGTAATTGTAACGAGAACTAATCAATTGTTGAATGTATTTGACCCCGTGTTTATTCCATCACAAATATCTTGGCTTATAAATTAAAGGGTTTGTAAAGTTTCGATTATGTTCTTGTTATGACTTTATAACATTTAAATGGGTATTCCAGAATAGTTTTAATATAATAAAGTTTCATGTGGCACTCTAATACGCTTCGTGCGTCCCTCGGTGTTCACGAAAGCGTATATATATACGGGTGAATGCCATAAGGGCCCTCTCTGTTAAGGACTTTGGCTCGTGGGTATATGCGTATTGGTTTGCAACCTGTTAAAAAAGTCGCATTATTCACTTACATTTTTGTGAACTTGCGTTGCATACTACTAAAATTCACCGTCACACGCCTAAATAAGTATAAATTTAAAACCTTAAGAGTATTCATTGAAATTAGTCTGGGAAAAACCACAATTATTTAACCATGATTTAACTCAGCTGAATGACGTTTTGATGTATCCAATATTTATCCTGTGCTCAGGGAAGAAAACATCACTAATAAACATAGCACACAATAATTAATAGAGCTACAATTAAATCACCTATAACTTGAAGTGCTTGGAAGGCTTTCTTAATTCCGCTTTTCATATATCTTGCTACGTGTAAATATTTATATTGCTGTGAGCCCAGTGTAAACACGTAAATTTACACATTTGATGTTAATGTATTTTTACACATTTTATTGTGAAATTCAGAAAAAACACATAGTGTTTAAGTATTTTCACATATTCATTTTGTAATATTATTAATAAATTGTGTACGTTTATACCAAATGTAGGCGAATATTCTTAAAACACAAAATTAGTGTAAAATATACAATTGACACGTAAATGAACTATTTTTATTGTATTTTTCCACAAATTAAATAAAAAATATCATTGTAAAATTACACTCACATGAAGTAAAATAACCGGCTGTGTTGTGATAATAAACAAACAGTATGCATTTTTTAACACTATTAGAAGTGTAAGTCAACTCAATTGTTTCATTTTGTGCCCTTAAGGCAACATTCCTTGTGTAAAACTACCATCGTGCCTTTTAATTTATAACAAATATAGGTAAATATTCTTAAAACTCATCATTCTCGGAAAAATACACAATAACTGTGTAAATCAAAATGTCTTTTGTTACTATTCCATCAATGATATCTTTGTGAATTTTCACCAACTTGAAGCATTGTGTTGTGATAATAATACAACAACGCGGTGTGTGTCATTTTACTCCAACAGAATGAATTTCAAACATAATAATAATTGTAAATTTACTGACGTATATTACTGTGTGCCTGTAATGCCACATTCTCCGTATAAAACAACCATTTTTTCATGTAATTTTACAACAAATATAGGTAAATTTTCTTAAAACTCAACAAGATTGTGGAAATATCTAGTTATCATGCAAATTAACAATTATTCTAGCAGTTTTTCACCAGCGACTTCCTGGTTAAAGTACATCAATGTGAAGTTAAATAACTTGTGGCGTTCTGTGTGTAATTTAACACAAACACTATGAATTTTGAAATCTTATTAGAAGTATTAATTATCTCATTCATATCCCTGTGTGCCTATCGGGCAACGTTCCTTAAGCAAAATAACCACTACGTCGTTTAAGTTTACATAAAATGAAGTTTGAGATTCTAATAATTCGTCATGGAACTGTATCGCCTATGAATGTAAGGCTATGGACTGGCGGGCAGTAATATCCTCGTTCATAAGGCATAAGGCGAATGTGAGACTGAAAGTTTCACAGAAAATGAATTTGTAATTGGATCTAAGAATTTTTTTATAGTTCAAATATTTGTAAAGTTGCCAAAAATTTTTTTCCAATCGGCTTCTTCTATTCAATTACAAGAAAAGTAACAGTAATATGACATAATTAATTGGTTTTAACACAAAACCTCTATAATGTTTGGTTTACCGCAGGATTTTGTCAAACTGCCGATAGATGGCCGTCGTAGTTATCAGCCTCGCAAATATTACTTTATAACACAGAGATTAAAAGATAAATGCAATAAATAATAGTGAGGGTTTATATTTTTGCAGCCTGTGTGTGTCATTGGAATAAGTAAAATTTTAAGGGTCATTTGCAACCCTGATATAAAAAGTATTACAAATAACTGTATCTGTTGAATTTTAAAGGCTATATAGTCTTTTAGTAAATTACTCTACCATAGCAGCCAAATTTACACACAGTTTGAGCTAAAACACAAAAAAGGAACACTGACAGTAATGTTGCAACTTTACACACAATGTTTTAAGATACATAAATGGAAGTTGATTTTACATACAATGCGTATTAAAACACAAAAACGGAAGATTTTCTACATAGAATGTGTGAACACACACATGGAATGTGTGTGTAGTTTTATATTAATAATTTTCAAAATAAGAGACGTAAAGCTATATTTACATCAAAAGGAATGGTGTAAACTTATACTACGTCGCGTCGGTATAATATTACACAGAATGTGTGTCAACATACACAGGCACATGTAAATGTAAAATAAAACTCAATTTAAGGAGATTTGTGCTGCCACCAACAGTCAGTGTAAAATTACACAGCTGTTTTTACACTGTAGTCCTCGTAGGTTGCGATCACGCTTTTTAAAAACGTTAGGAGCCTAAATATGTCCAATACGTGTAAAATGTTATTTCATACTATATGAAGATTCAAGCAATATATGTATTCACATTATTGTTTATCAGACATCAAATCATAAAAAAGAGCGTCCTGGTTATGATTTCATACCATATGTTTGTGTGCGATACAATATGTTTAATTAACATTACGTACAATCACGAAGACTCACACACATGTATGTACTAAAATTAATTTTAAAATTTAATTTAATTTTCTAAGTATTTACGCAGGTGTCAACTATTATTACAGTCTTGTGTTTGTTTACATTTTGTAGAAGCAAAGTTGGTCGGCGCTTGCAGCTGCCAGCGATGCTGTGGACTAGGAATGCGAGCCGCTGGAAATGTCCAGCCCTGCTGCGAGGTTGCCATGGCAACGAGACGAACACCCTCTCTGCCCTGAGAGTGACATCATCGAGGTTGCCTAGCAACTTCAACATCAAGACCTCCTTCCATCTTATTGGTGCCATCGATTCCGCGTGCACCTCTTCCTGCACGTTTTTTTATTTTTCAGGTTGCCATGTTTATCATAAGAAATTTAACTTTCTCTTTATACTGCAAACCCGAGTGAATCTCTTGGGACATGAAGTATAGTGCAATAAATAAAAATGAAATAATAACCAAAGTATAAATTATACTACTAACCATTTTAACATTATTTTTCCTTTAAAAGTATTTTTGATGCATTCCTACACATTAAGTACACAGTGTTCGTAACAATCTTAAAAATTCTTGCGTTTTTATTTCTTCATGGCCGACATATACAGGTTGAGTAAGAAATCGACCAACAGTTTTTGGCTGCATCTTCTCCACTTAAAAATAAAGTGAAAATACTAAATGTCATGAGGTCCAAAAAGCTTCCCAAGATTGGCGCATGATTTTTAATTTGCAGCTTAACCGGGAGTATTCTTAAATAATAAAGAAACTTTGTGTGATGAAACACCAAGCCTCTGGGTAATGTATTATTAATCAAAATTTTTCAAACACCGCAAATCTTGTTGAAGTAAAATTATTTAATGGAGAAATTTGGAGTAAACCTTCATTTCCCAAAACTTTTTGTAACGCAGAAAAATTATGTGGTTTTTAAAGGCTGTTTTGTTATATAAATGTCATTATTAACGAAAAATTATATTTTTTGTACCACTCTATACCCCACCGTTTTCACAAAAATCTAGTATAGAATTTAGAATGAAATACTTTGACGCCTGGTAGATGTGCAACACTTACAACACTCAGTTCGAAACAGCTGCCTGAAATCAGGGGCACAGTTTATTAAGTGATGTGCATGCAAATGAATATATTACGAAGAAAACATTGACCTAATAACTAAACAAAACAACTGCAGACGCAACTTTAAAAACGATAATGCTGAAAACCATACGTGTCATCAAATACCACAAGAGAAAAAAATGTGGTCGCACGTTTATTTGTGAGGAAATGTCTTGTTATTAAATATAACTTGTTAATTAAAGTATGTTTTACTTTAGGTACCACAGTTCAAAACTTTAAGCATCTAAAATCTGAAAATTACATTTTATAAATGGAAGTTTAGCAACACGTTTAACATCTGCCACACTTCCACAAACATAACAACTACTTAGTGGCCGACAATGCTATGTACATCGAATTCTCTCTTGTGGCGTAGTGACTTACACAATTGGAGTGAATTCGTTACGATTTACGTGCTTAATTGTGTGAACAGCGGTATACTAAGCAAAATTAATTTAATTAACTAGTTAGGTTTTATGATAAGATGTTTCCTTACAAATATGAATGCGACCTAATTTTCTTTCTCTTGTGGTGTTTGATGACGCGTATGGTTTGACCACCATTCACGTTTATGTGCTTCAATTTACGTCTGCAGTTGATTTAGTTTAATTTTTCCTGTTGTTTTAGTTTAATTATTAGTTCAATGTTTTATATGTAATATACTCATTTGCGCGTACATCACTCAACAATGAGCGCCCCTGTCAGGCAGCTGTTTCAAACCGAGAGTTGTGAGTGTTCACACCGGCCAGGTGCCGGACTACTTCGCTCTAAAGTTTATACTAGACTAGCTGTCCGACCCGGCTTCGCACGGCTATACTAATGGAAAACAATTAAGCCACATCTCCCATTTACAGTAATAGTAAATAAAAAAAAATCATTGAAAATTTATTACAATGCTGTATAATGTACCGGAGAGAAAATGAATAGCACCGATGGTTTCCCGACTCGTGCACGCAACGTACAACTGATGTACCCGTACTTCGCTACGGCAGTCTACAGGCAGATCACTCTTGCGCCGCTCATTATACATGCCCCTCCTTGTGGGTACGCCACTGCTGCGCGATGCCCGTTGCCATGGAGACGCAGAAGGCATGAACAATGCAAAATCCTGTTCTCATGCAGTCAAAGTACCCACTGTTGCCTGATTTTAACCACCCATGGGATCTAATTTTTGGAAAATGTCATCATGCGTAACATAAGGAACATTACTGTGAAGTTTCAAGTCTGTAAAATATATATACTTGAAAAAAGGGCAATTTTTTATATTTACAGTACCCGCAAAATTTCAACGGTGATGAGGACTGCACTAACAATGAAATAGTCGTTGCCATAGAGACGAATGAAGTATCAACAAAGCAACAGCCGTTTCCATGGTGATTTCCTACCAAAAACTGGACATTTTGATATATTACGCCCCCGAAACTCCCCTTGGGATCGTATTTCCGCAGAATCCGTTCTTAGTGAGCGTCTACATCACTAAATGAGTAACTATGCTAAATTTCAAGTCAATCGGGTGTATAGTTTTAGAGATCTCGTGATGAGTGAGTCAGTGAGTGGTATTTCGCTTATATATATAAGACTTCTAGCGCCTGCGGCATTGTCAACACACACTTCGTACGTGTACTGCATGTTGTATCTAACCCCCTCCAACGCATTTGATTCTAAATTGGACTTTTAGTAAGGATCCCTAATGTTATTGATAATATAATATAGCCTATAGCCTTCCTCGATAAATGTACTATCCAACACTGAAAGAATTTTTCAAATCGGACTAGTGGTTCCTGAGATTAAAGCGTTCAAACAAACAATAAAACAAACTCTTCAGCTTTATAATATTAGTATAGATGTATACTAGAGTTTATACTGCAGGGTATAGGGTAGAACAAAAAGGAGAAGTTTTGAGTTACTTTTGAAAGTTAGTTATATAAATAATTATGTTTTAAACATTATTCCTAAACGTCACAAAATGTATGGGAATTAATGGTGTCACTTTACATTATTTCCATTTTTTTTTTACTTCAGTGACATGATTTGCAGTGTTTGAAGGACTTTATTCAATTAGACATTACGCAGACGCTTGGAGTTTCATCGTAAATAGTTTCTTTATTATTTGAAAAAGGACAGGGTCAGCTGCAACTTCAAAGGCTTAATCCAGTCTTGGGATGTAATTCAGACCACAAGTCATTTATAAGTTTTTTGGTCGAATTCAGAATCATCCTGTATAGGTACATGTCTTCGTTGTTTCAATATTATCACCTGTTTCTAGATTTTGTAGACATCACTATAAAGGGACATTTGAAACAGCTATTGAACAAAAATCTACTCATTACATACATAATTCTTATATAAATAATTTTCTACTCTTGACACTCGAGCAATAGATGCTCTTTCTGTAGACAATATTCTTTAGTCAAGGTATATTCTTATTAATACGATTTATAAATTTTAAGGTTGATGCCGTCACTGACAATAAACTGATTGTTGACAATTTTTCAGATTTTTTAAAACTGATTCACATACATAATAACCGAGATGATTTGTTCCCAAATATTATATTAAATATGTAATTTTTGAGACAGCGTAAAATCTCCAACAAGTTATTCTAAAAATTCTTTTTCTTTTCAACTTGATTAGAAAGTACGTTCAATCGAGGCTTAAAAAAATATGCTATAAATATGCACTCCAATTGAAACTCAGGGATTTAAATTAGTGAAATATTATTAGTGGAAATTATCCCTTTCAAATAATTAATGACAGGTAAACCGGTTAGATTTAAAATAAATCTGTGTTCTAATAGTTTGAGTTACTGTAAAATTAGTCAAAGCCGTTAACTAATAGGATCAATGTTTGTACGAAGTGAACAGAACAGATCTACTGGTTCCAGTGGAGTAGTTTTAACACATTTCCGATCAAATATCCGCAACACAAAAATAAATTTTAAATTCTTATTGACCAAGATAATGTTATTATAATAAATGTGTAATAAATATATATACATCACTATTTATTACTGATTAACTTAATAAAAACAAAATTCCTGGAAGTAAAAATAAAGCGTTTTAGAGCGCATTAGAATTGTGTTAGAAGGTTTGTTCTAGAGTATTGAAAACTCTTCTATTTATCTGCATAAAATAATTTAAAAACTAAAATATAACTTTTTTAATACTTGTCATTCTCTTGTAAACCGATAAGCTTGTCTTGTTAAAAAGTAAAAAGTGACGTAATAATCAAAAATTACAGTAAATATTTTAATGACTATTTACTAGCGTACTACTTAGCCTTATTGGAATTGTTAGCTCAAACATTTGATTTGTGAAAAAAATTATGCACATTAAAGTGTTTTATTTATAACAAAAAACTATTCAAAATGTGGACAATTTATTTTTGTATTTTAGTAGGAACTAATTTTGGGATGGGAAAATAATAGAATCTAAAATTTTTACAATGTCGACATACATCGTGCAAGATAATACTATCACGCTGCAATTTAATATATATATATATATAGTTACATTTTGAGGGTTTTTTATATGAACTTAAACACATTTATTCATTATCAAATATATTCTCGCAAGGGATTGAAATAAACGTTTTCTTTCTCGCGAGGGCATTCAAAACTCTCTCAGCTGTCTACATCTGTAAACTACCAATGTATTAACTGAAAGTTACAAAACCTATCTTCGGAAGAGACAATTCAACTCTGGAAACCTGCGAACTCTTAGAAATAATTCAAGTTTTCTGAAAGTTGTAAGTTTGTTTTTAATGTGAATCATTTAAGTAGGCAAAAATAATGGTTTAAAATTGCTTTGCTATGAATGACACGTATATTTGTAAGAAAACTAAATTTTGGTTTACATAACCATTTTTATGTGGTGATGAACCGAAAATTCTTACAATTCCCACCTTGTTTTGTAACTATCCTATAACCCGCGGCTTCGCTCGCGCAATCTCAGAGTATTACTGAAACATTACCATTAATTTAAAGAAAAGTATGAGACTTATTCCAAATACTTTACTAAATGGATAGACACAATAAATTGTCAGATAAATGAAATACTTATTTTATAACCAAATCGTTTAAGTATGATATTATTTAATAGTTATTTTTATGGCCTTTTTAATTTTTAGTATACATCAAGTATCAAATTATAAAACTTCTGGTTTAGAGTGTTCGATATTATACATTACCTTGATGAAATCACACTTACTTCCTTTTCATTTCATTGGGTTGACAGTAAAAATAATTTAATCTCGCGCCTACTTCATTTTAAATAAGGTTATGCCATCGTTTACACTACCACTTTTATTTACCATGATTAAAGCTATGCTTATAATAATCAAATAATTTCACCTTCTTACGAGTACCTCCCAGGCGAGAGGCAGGAGAACTTATAATAACCTCAGTACGTAACTCTACCCTGAAGATGGCGACTGCAACATCGACCGAAACGTCGGAGATATATTTGCCCTGGACGTGTTTTCTGGGTTATTTTTTTTTTTGTTCAGATTATTGGTTTGGTATCATGTTTGGGTTTATCGGTTTGCCTTTGAGTTGTTCAAGGTCGGGATTTGTCTTTATTCACTGTTCTTCACTGTTCTTCACTGTTCTTGTTGCAAATCTCTCATCGCTGTCAGCCCACTTTTTGTAATTTCTGTGGTGTTATTTAACACTACTTCCTTCCACGAAATTCATCGTGTGGCTTATGCATTTAACGTTTGACCTCGGCTGCTTTTTGCTAGTTTTCTATGTGTTTGTTTGTTAATTTTTTTTACATTATTGATAGCAATATGATATTATGTTTAATTGCAATAAAACCAAAACAACACCGAAAAGAATGTCCTAACAAAGAAATGCCAGTAATACACCATACAGCACAGAAATAGAAGTTATAAGTGGTATTTAAACAAAACTTTAATCAAATCATAAAAAAGTAATCTTTAAAATGTTTGAAATTTCAGGAATGTTATTGCCGGACAAAAGTAACACTGTACCTAAGTGCAGGGATCAGAAAATTTTGTTTATTTTTTTTACTGTGCATCTCTAATTTAATGACTTTCAAACCACAAATACTTCATTTTTTTATTGTTTTGTTTTAGACCAATTTATTACAAAATATTTTGTCTAAAAAAATTCTGCATATAAAATTTACCACTATTTTGGTGCAGTAAGTATTACAAACCCACATTTATAAATAAAATAAACAATAATAACACCGCACTGTTGTGAATGAAAAAGGAACTAGACTGTAAAGTAATACTGTACAGTAGTCGCCGAGGTTTCTGCACGACAGGTCAAGTATACATGAAGGAAGCGGCGAGGAAGCGGCTCCGAGCAGCGCGTGCGAGCGACATGTTTGCGAGGGCGTCGCGTGGCGTCTCGGCGCCTGCTCGTGACGTCTGCCTGCTGGCGCCGCCCCCTGCCGCCCCCTGCCGCCCCCTGCCGCCCCCAGCCGCCCCCGGCCAGCCCGCCGCGTCTGGTGCTACGGGACAGCTATCAACAAATACACAAACAAGCTTCATTTGAGACTTCCAATGGCACACCCGCCTCCTGCCTAACACTCAGGGGTACAGCACTGAAAAAGTTATTTAACACCCAAACACAAAAAAAAATCAATAAATATCAAAAAATAACAGAGGGCAAGGTCAAACCCATTCAGATAAATGATGAACATGACTTCTTTCTGCATGTTATTAACGTAATTTTTTTAAGTACTGAAAAATCATGCACAGGAGTGTACACGCACATTAGATTTATCAATAAATAAAATTTAAAAAAAATCTCAAGTAAAGTTTAAATCCTGTACCAGAGTTTATGATCATACTCAGGTGTGCCACCGATTTCGCTATTATAACTTGCACGGAAAACACATCTCGCAGCGACTCGTAATAAAAAAAAATTAATCTTGTTAATGACGACTGCACACACGTAGTTTATTTTGTAGAAATAGTTTGAGGGATAAGGCAGAAGCAAAGTTCGTAGTTTCACTTATTAATTACAAAAATCTGAACGTCGCCAACTATTCTGGCATTGCGCGGCCAGTGTAGCGCTCCTGTCGGCGCCTCCTTCACACTTCACGCCAGCAGGTGTCCGCAGGAGGAATTACACTGCGCGAGGCTCGTCGCTGGGCTGTTGCCTCCCGCAGCAAGGGAGCGCTTACCTTGCGCGGCCAGTGTAGCGCTCCTGTCGGCGCCTCCTTCACACTTCACGCCACTAGGTGTCCGCAGGAGTAATTACACTGCGCGCGGCCAGCACAGTTGAATGCGCGGGGCTCGTCGCTGGGCTGTTGCCTCGCGCAGCAAGGGAGCGCTTACCTTGCGCGGCCAGTGTAGCGCTCCTGTCGGCGCCTCCTTCACACTTCACGCCACCAGGTGTCCGCAGGAGGAATTACACTGCGCGCGGCCAGCACAGTTGAATGCGCGGGGCTCGTCGCTGGGCTGTTGCCTCGCGCAGCAAGGGAGCGCTTACCTTGCGCGGCCAGTGTAGCGCTCCTGTCGGCGCCTCCTTCACACTTCACGCCACCAGGTGTCCGCAGGAGGAATTACACTGCGCGCGGCCAGCACAGTTGAATGCGCGGGGCTCGTCGCTGGGCTGTTGCCTCGCGCAGCAAGGGTGCGCTTACCTTGCGCGGCCAGTGTAGCGCTCCTGTCGGCGCCTCCTTCACACTTCACGCCACCAGGTGTCCGCAGGAGGAATTACACTGCGCGCGGCCAGCACAGTTGAATGCGCGGGGCTCGTCGCTGGGCTGTTGCCTCGCGCAGCAAGGGTGCGCTTACCTTGCGCGGCCAGTGTAGCGCTCCTGTCGGCGCCTCCTTCACACTTCACGCCACCAGGTGTCCGCAGGAGGAATTACACTGCGCGCGGCCAGCACAGTTGAATGCGCGGGGCTCGTCGCTGGGCTGTTGCCTCGAGCAGCAAGGGAGCGCTTACCTTGCGCGGCCAGTGTAGCGCTCCTGTCGGCGCCTCCTTCACACTTCACGCCACCAGGTGTCCGCAGGAGGAATTACACTGCGCGCGGCCAGCACAGTTGAATGCGCGGGGCTCGTCGCTGGGCTGTTGCCTCGAGCAGCAAGGGAGCGCTTACCTTGCGCGGCCAGTGTAGCGCTCCTGTCGGCGCCTCCTTCACACTTCACGCCACCAGGTGTCCGCAGGAGGAATTACACTGCGCGCGGCCAGCACAGTTGAATGCGCGGGGCTCGTCGCTGGGCTGTTGCCTCGCGCAGCAAGGGAGCGCTTACCTTGCGCGGCCAGTGTAGCGCTCCTGTCGGCGCCTCCTTCACACTTCACGCCACCAGGTGTCCGCAGGAGGAATTACACTGCGCGCGGCCAGCACAGTTGAATGCGCGGGGCTCGTCGCTGGGCTGTTGCCTCGCGCAGCAAGGGTGCGCTTACCTTGCGCGGCCAGTGTAGCGCTCCTGTCGGCGCCTCCTTCACACTTCACGCCACCAGGTGTCCGCAGGAGGAATTACACTGCGCGCGGCCAGCACAGTTGAATGCGCGGGGCTCGTCGCTGGGCTGTTGCCTCGAGCAGCAAGGGAGCGCTTACCTTGCGCGGCCAGTGTAGCGCTCCTGTCGGCGCCTCCTTCACACTTCACGCCACCAGGTGTCCGCAGGAGGAATTACACTGCGCGCGGCCAGCACAGTTGAATGCGCGGGGCTCGTCGCTGGGCTGTTGCCTCGCGCAGCAAGGGAGCGCTTACCTTGCGCGGCCAGTGTAGCGCTCCTGTCGGCGCCTCCTTCACACTTCACGCCACCAGGTGTCCGCAGGAGGAATTACACTGCGCGCGGCCAGCACAGTTGAATGCGCGGGGCTCGTCGCTGGGCTGTTGCCTCGAGCAGCAAGGGAGCGCTTACCTTGCGCGGCCAGTGTAGCGCTCCTGTCGGCGCCTCCTTCACACTTCACACCAGCAGGTGTCCGCAGGAGGAATTACACTGCGCGCGGCCAGCACAGTTGAATGCGCGGGGCTCGTCGCTGGGCTGTTGCCTCGCGCAGCAATGGAGCGCTTACCTTGCGCGGCCAGTGTAGCGCTGCTGTCGGCGCCTCCTTCACACTTCACGCCAGCAGGTGTCCGCAGGAGGAATTACACTGCGCGCGGCCAGCACAGTTGAATGCGCGGGGCTCGTCGCTGGGCTGTTGCCTCGAGCAGCAAGGGAGCGCTTACCTTGCGCGGCCAGTGTAGCGCTCCTGTCGGCGCCTCCTTCACACTTCACGCCACCAGGTGTCCGCAGGAGGAATTACACTGCGCGCGGCCAGCACAGTTGAATGCGCGGGGCTCGTCGCTGGGCTGTTGCCTCGAGCAGCAAGGGAGCGCTTACCTTGCGCGGCCAGTGTAGCGCTCCTGTCGGCGCCTCCTTCACACTTCACACCAGCAGGTGTCCGCAGGAGGAATTACACTGCGCGAGGCTCGTCGCTGGGCTGTTGCCTCGAGCAGCAAGGGAGCGCTTACCTTGCGCGGCCAGTGTAGCGCTCCTGTCGGCGCCTCCTTCACACTTCACGCCACCAGGTGTCCGCAGGAGGAATTACACTGCGCGCGGCCAGCACAGTTGAATGCGCGGGGCTCGTCGCTGGGCTGTTGCCTCGAGCAGCAAGGGAGCGCTTACCTTGCGCGGCCAGTGTAGCGCTCCTGTCGGCGCCTCCTTCACACTTCACGCCACCAGGTGTCCGCAGGAGGAATTACACTGCGCGCGGCCAGCACAGTTGAATGCGCGGGGCTCGTCGCTGGGCTGTTGCCTCGCGCAGCAAGGGAGCGCTTACCTTGCGCGGCCAGTGTAGCGCTCCTGTCGGCGCCTCCTTCACACTTCACGCCACCAGGTGTCCGCAGGAGGAATTACACTGCGCGCGGCCAGCACAGTTGAATGCGCGGGGCTCGTCGCTGGGCTGTTGCCTCGCGCAGCAAGGGAGCGCTTACCTTGCGCGGCCAGTGTAGCGCTCCTGTCGGCGCCTCCTTCACACTTCACGCCACCAGGTGTCCGCAGGAGGAATTACACTGCGCGCGGCCAGCACAGTTGAATGCGCGGGGCTCGTCGCTGGGCTGTTGCCTCGCGCAGCAAGGGAGCGCTTACCTTGCGCGGCCAGTGTAGCGCTCCTGTCGGCGCCTCCTTCACACTTCACGCCACCAGGTGTCCGCAGGAGGAATTACACTGCGCGCGGCCAGCACAGTTGAATGCGCGGGGCTCGTCGCTGGGCTGTTGCCTCGCGCAGCAAGGGAGCGCTTACCTTGCGCGGCCAGTGTAGCGCTCCTGTCGGCGCCTCCTTCACACTTCACGCCACCAGGTGTCCGCAGGAGGAATTACACTGCGCGCGGCCAGCACAGTTGAATGCGCGGGGCTCGTCGCTGGGCTGTTGCCTCGCGCAGCAAGGGAGCGCTTACCTTGCGCGGCCAGTGTAGCGCTCCTGTCGGCGCCTCCTTCACACTTCACGCCACCAGGTGTCCGCAGGAGGAATTACACTGCGCGCGGCCAGCACAGTTGAATGCGCGGGGCTCGTCGCTGGGCTGTTGCCTCGCGCAGCAAGGGAGCGCTTACCTTGCGCGGCCAGTGTAGCGCTCCTGTCGGCGCCTCCTTCACACTTCACACCAGCAGGTGTCCGCAGGAGGAATTACACTGCGCGCGGCCAGCACAGTTGAATGCGCGGGGCTCGTCGCTGGGCTGTTGCCTCGCGCAGCAAGGGAGCGCTTACCTTGCGCGCACAATCTCGAGCAACGATAGCCACAAATTGTGACGTGGTGGAGGCACGAAGAAAACTAAGAAAAGTAAATTAAATTGGCAAGGTCTCATAAAACAATCATTGAATAAATGCTGATGTGCAAAGCTACAAAGAAATATAAAAAACTTTTTTTTTTAAACGTTCGGAAAAGATTCAAAAGTAATGTTAGTAGTATATATTGGCCGGTCCTGCGCCAGGAGTCGGAGTGTGGTGCCTGGTCCTGGTCCGCCATGTTGTATTTTGACGTCACGGGGGACATCTTGGATGACCTTGATCTTGACTATCAAAATTTGCTAAAATCCGTAAAATTTCCAGTTTTTTGTCGTGGGGGGGGGAGAAATACACCTGAATTCCTCAAATTTTGAAAAATTAAAAATTTCGCTGTTTCGAGGGAAAAATTCCCGTTTTGAGGGGAAGATTTCACGTGTTTGTTATTCTGAGTGACGTGTGGCGTCTCGATTCTCGGTGACCGCCATCTTGAGAGTCCGACTGCTTCTTGGCTCTCGGAACTCGCTTTCAAACATGGCGGCCTGGAAGCTTGGTGGCAACTGTTACGAATAAGCTGGATATCCACTCAGTCACTGTTTAGGCACTACTTGCATTATGATTAAAGTAAATGTAATTACATTTACGAATTTCTGTTCAACTACCTATTATTCCAAAATAAATTACGTTTATATTACCTACAGTTTTCTCGTACTTTCACCTAACGAAGAAGAGGCAGTGTGGGTTAGGTCATGGCATCGTTACCTTAAAAAAAATTTAGTTGAGTTGAAATCTCCCCTTAAACATTTTTTTGTTTCGAAATGAAGTAGATTTCATTTGTTTTTAAACAATTAAAAACTCCAACATTTTTCAGGTGCCTAGAATATTAAGTTTTAATTTATTTTGCCTAGCCTTATCAGACTTGATGTAGCCTTATCAGCATACTCAGGAATTGATTTAGTGCTATTATTTTCGTATTTAATATTTTAATTAATATTTTGAAGATTTACAATTTTTTATATTTTATATATTATATCTTGTTTTAAAATATGCTCAAAATACTTCATATTTGTTAACACAATTAAGTTAAAACGGTTTATTATTCATGCGAGATTACCGGAAATTTCACTGATAAAGTATGGCTAGAGTCGAATATAATGAAAAGCCGCCTATTTTTTTCTGGTGTTTATTTTTGTGAATGAAAATGAATACTAAAGCATATTTAAAAATAAACAAAAAATTTATTTCTTGGAGAACCAAACCAAAAACAGCCTTACGAGCAGTTTTAACATGCGAAGCAGTCACGCAAGCAACTCAGCTAAATCAGTCTATCTTTTCGTAACTGCTATAATATATAATTATATTAAATGCAGAGTAGGCTTGAGAATATGTGTGTATTTATTTTTGATTAAACAGTATTCTTTTTATTATATTTTTTGTATCGAAAACAAAAATAGCCACCCGTAACATAAAATATAAACTTAGAAACGTATCTCCAGTCCAACATGTGTAGCATTAAACACCTCAAAAGTTTATAAAAAATTTAAAAAATTTAAAAATATATATTTGCTACTCTGGTAAAACGTATTTCCTACTCGCAGCATAGTATCCCTAAAGGGCGTACCATAACTTTTATCATCGTGTTTCCTATAATGTAAAATGTTCTGGGGTATGGCCTACCTTACACACTTGTAGCATAGTTTTCTCCTCAGTCATACTGTAATTTTAACATTCTATTTCCTAAGGTGTATCATAATTTTTGGTATTGCATACCTTAATTTGTATTCCTATAGCTATAGACGAATTGGACGAGGAAAAAATATATATTTAATATATTTCTCCTTATAGAATGCATAGATAACTATCAGTTATTTTAAATATAAAACTTAACATTAAAAGGGCACAATCACTTTAGGTTTTTCTTATCACAATATATTCCACAATAAAGAACTGTATTTATTTAGAAGATTAAATTTTTTGTTTACCACAATATCATTATGTATTAATTATTATACACCCCTATACATTATAGCTAACTTTAATTCGTTTATTACTTTATATTATACATAGTTTAGTTTATTTACCACTATATGTACTTCATATATTATCAATTTAACAAAATTATATTACTACAACAGAAGAGGTAACACAGTGAAATTTCATTAACATATTAAATACTTGTTTTACTAAAAAAAAAATTAAAATATGTATTTACTACAGAAGGAAAGCAAAAACTAGAACTACAACAAATAGCTAGCACTACACAAAAGTGTGAGCATTGTAACTAAACTCTATTACTATTACAGCGAGCTACTACTATAGTGTCTTCTTATTTAAGAAACCACACTCTGAATATATCTCTATAATTTTATAACTGAAAAGTATAGAAACCACTATAAGAGTGATTTTATTATAATTTAAAGAAACATTTATAATACCCTTATGCATCTTTTGCGCGGATTTGATGACCGATATGGAATTCTTGTATTGTGTGCAATTTGCTTACAGCTATTTAAAAATGTGGCCTTTTCCTGAAACTAATATGGCAGGTGTAGCACATTAAAAGGCTTTTTAAGGTGACAAATATATTTTACAGGAAGGTATTCCTTATGTATACTGTGTCTGCAGCTATTCAACATGGTGCCTTTTCCTAAATCCAATATGGCAGGTTAAATAGGGTGCTTTAAAAGATTTCCTTGTGCACTATATTCATGACACGGAACGATTCCTTGTGTGTACTGTGCCTACTCATTTGAAATACATGGTGGCGCCTTATTCCTTGTGCATACCGTGCAAGCATAGTAAGGACAGTAGGAAACCCCTCACAGCATTTGACTCTTGCATAAAAGATGGTAAAACTATTGTGAGTAATATCCAAGTGATTCACTGCACCTGATAATTTTTGAAATTTTTAATTTAGCCACCTCAAGCAGTAAAACCAAAAGTTTAAAATAGCTCACCATAACAAACTATACTAGTACTATAGACTGGCGCACTCTAACAGCGTCAGCTACTGCTAAAGATGGGTTAAAGTGGCACACTCTGCCAATCATTACTGTAATTAAATATGGTGGCATCCTATAAGACGACACAATACCTATCATAACTACTTTGAAAAAAATTGGTTGTCTGTAAAGTCGTTTTACGGACAATAGTTTAACGTGAAACATCATAACAAAACATTGATGAAATGATTGCATACTTTTATGAATAAAATTGAATCATTTTTATTGAATTATCACTATGTATACAAAAAAGGAGTGAAATGAAATATAAAATTTAATTGATAAATTTACTTTTATTTGCACTCATTAATTCATATATGTTTATTACTTTAACGAAGAGATTATTTTAACTATATCTTTTATACATGTTTGCTATTTAACTTCTTCCACTCTGTGTTATTCTGTTAAGGATAGGACGATGATAGGAAAAGTAGGAAACGAATGGAAGTGTTTCAAGTTTAATGTGCCTCGAAAAAGTCAAATCGATGGTTGTTCCAATCGAGTGGAAGAGAGATAGATGCGGCGCAAGCGTAGAATGAGCGTAACGGGACACAGCGAAACGGGACAATGTGCGTAACGGGACACTTTTTCGTGCGTGCAGCCGGCGTTCATCGATTTATTAGTTTGATGTTCAAAGCCTCTTCACCAATTTGTCAGTACCAGAAACACTTACAGTGATATAAACAGAATTGGAATGTGGCAATATGCTGAAACAAAGAACAGAAATACCTATTCTATTACTCATGGAACTTTTCACTTTCGGTGTTAACAAATTTTTAGTTTAAAAATGAATTTTATGAGCAAACAGATTGACTGGCAATAGGTACTTCACCCTCTCATTTCATGGCCGATATTTTTATGGAAGGTTTCGAGCAGGAAGCCTTTAACATTTATAACACCTCACCCAAAATCTGGCTTCGCTATATTGACGACATTTACCTTGTATGGCAACAAGGACTTGAAAATATTGAGGAGTTTTAAATTTCCCTTAATTCGCTCAGTCCTTACATACAGTTCACATGTGAAACGGAAACCTATAGGAGCCTTCAATTCCTATATTTTCTTGTACAAAACAGTAAAATGGCCACTAAATTACACAGGAAATCGACACATAAAGGACAATACCTGCTTGTCAATTGGAACCATCCATCAAGTTTCAAAACAGGCATTATTCACACTCTTATTAACTGAGCTGAACTAATATATGCTCGTACAAGAAACATGTTACTGAAGAACAAAATGACTTTAAAGATGAAATCATGGCAATTGGATACCCACCTGGCATCATAAAACAGCAGATGACAACATATAAGTCCCCCTTCATTCAACATAAAACTGCCGAAAATATAAATGATAAAATGGTTATTTACTATGTATGTGGCCTTTCTCAAAAAGAAGACGATTGGGAAACAAACCAGGTCTGAAAATAGTTTTCAAGTCAAATTCCACAGTTAAAAACATTGTGTTTCCATCAGTGTAAAGTATACATCAGCATAAACTAAAACCGGAGTTATAAAATCGGCATACGAAATGCATACTAAAAATTAAGCAGGCTTAATAATAATAACTCCTATTTTTAATTTTTTGTTATTAATGTAATCCTATATGCAGCTGAGTTTTATTGTTTATTATTTTTTAGAAAAAATTGAAATAATCAACACACATTTTTACAGTGGCAAAATATCAGCGAAATCAAGCCACAGGCAATTAGCTGGTTGTATGTTTAAAGTTATGAGTTTGAAAATTCTCCCTAAAGAGATAAAATTTAAAAAATCATCCAGAAACGATTTTCGTAAAACAGTAAAACCAAACATTTATATTTAAAAGAATATTACCATGTATACATGAATGAGATGATTTCATTTATAATTAACCTATGATGTACATATTAACAAATGCATTTTTTTTTTCATTAAATACTGATACAATTCATTACGAAAAATTTTCAACCTGTTTTATTTTTTACGTTTGTAAGTTCTTATTAGTTTTAACTCGTAGGTATTATTCAAACACGTACGGGATTTAACATGTTATTCCCTTAAAGGTGCAATTTTCTCAAACATTTATACTAAAATAAAAGCTTTTAATATTTTATACTAATGTACATAATTATATTTAACGAGCGTATGTTCTGTCAGTCATCATGCTGCATAGGTCTGGCATGAGTGCCTTCAACTCTACTATATTCCAAAAAAGAGATTTGCTTTTGTAGAAGTAATGAAGAAGTACGAAAAAGTAAATAAAAGTCACTAGCTAAGCAATTGTATAACTTTTAAAAATCTGCACTCATATTTTAAAGTTTTACAAAAATGTCACCAATACCACATTATTGCCTTGAAAATCTCCATAAAATAATATCTCAAAAGTAAGAAGCTAACACCTCGTTTTTGCCAAGATTTCTACTTCAATTTAAGTGCATGACATTTTGCTAGAGTAAAAGCAGTATTTTCGATAAATATTTACAATAAAATATAAATTCATACATTTGTACTAACTTTATTGTAACATTATAGCAACGGAAATAGAAGGGAGCTTCTTTATTACGTGAACAAACGTCTTGGTTTGGAAACTTTAATCCAAACTAACCTGTTTGTGGGCTTAAGCGGCTACGTAAACTTATACAATATTCTATAATAAAACCTTGTAACTTTCAAACAGATGCTGGTTGTATATTCAACCATCTAAACTACATTCGTTTATAAAAAAATATATAGTTTTACAAAGCTAATCGTGTTTATTTGTATTCAATTATTTAAAAAAAAAACGCACTTTTGCGAAGGTCTGTGCTTTACTAGTTCATAAACGCGATGTTCTGTGAAGGGACCTAACAAATAATTATATTTTGAAGTAAATTTATTACTTGGGCCTAGAAACGACTTGACCAGTGTTCGCATTGTGAAATCCCTCCCTGCTTTCCCCCTTAACAATCCTTTAACCGCGTGAACTGGAAACGTCAACTACAGATGAGGAAGGGCGCGGGCAAAAGTGTTGCAAGCGACACAACACAGAGCGCGGTTAGCTCCACAAAAAAAAAAGACAAAAGAAAGTTGTTTCTAATCGGCTCTTTACTGGGAAAAATTTATAAAAACCTGTTAAATTAGGAATTATATATACACTCACACACATACACGCACGCACACATATGCACGCAAACACAAACATACACTCACACACATACACGCACATACACACATAC
Organism: Bacillus rossius redtenbacheri; assembly: GCF_032445375.1. Taxonomy (NCBI): domain Eukaryota; kingdom Metazoa; phylum Arthropoda; class Insecta; order Phasmatodea; family Bacillidae; genus Bacillus; species Bacillus rossius. Next base: position 134,220,037 of record NC_086331.1, read on the forward strand.
ACTCAAACACACATATGCACGCAAACACAGATCATCCGCCTCCCAGCAAAGCGGTCCGGGTTCGATTCTCGGCGTTGTTGAACCCGACTACTTTGATGAGAGGGAACCATGACGAACTTCCTGTTGAGTCGCGGTGTTTTTTTCCTCCCATCTAACCTGGAAAAAAAATTTAAAAATCCAAACCATCATAATATAATCAATTTCTGGTTGATTTTGTTGTTAAATCATTTTTAATTGTCATAATTTAGATTGGACGTAAAAAAAATTAAAAATCTGGCCGTTATGAACTTTTTTCACATCTGTGTGTCTGTCTGTTTATTGTGTTTTCACGTCTATTGTCACTTTATATATATATATATATATATATATATATATATATATATATATATGAAATTGTATGTTATTTTTAAGTTTTTTGTGCAATTTGTCTGTTTTTGCTTGTTAATGTATCTTTTTATGTTTGTTTTTGTGTCATCCTGTAAATGGTCTCCAGCTGTAGGATGGCACATAAAACCAAAATAAATAAATAAAAATTACCTCTCTCTGTCTCAAAGACCTGGATACTCGAGACGTTGCGTCCTATGATAATCACAACTAACTAATAACTGGCTTCACAGCTTTCAAACACGGGCTGCCACTCCCTTGCTGGCCGAAACTCTGAAGCGGTTCTTTCAAACTGCGACTTTCCTTTCTTCTGCGTGGTTGAATCATTTTTTTAAATTATTTTTTATCATAAATAAACATTATTTTACATCACTTTGTAGGAAAATATTATAACTTACGATTAAAATAATTTTCAAGCTACCAGCAACCCGAATCCACATATTTTTTCAAACTATGATACACATAACAGCGTTTACTATTTCTGCTACAAAGTGTAGAGGTGGGTTTTAAGTCACTCCGTTATTACAGAAGCTTATGAATAAATTACTTTCAAGATTCTAGTGTCGGTTCCGTAACACTTAGGTACCAACTTGGTGTTCACGGTCATTGTTGGAGGGGAGGGGGTGTGGTTTGTCGTGCAGGAGCGCACTCGACTGGCACTTGATTGGTTCGCATTAAGGTTACGCAGGCCGAGAACCCCTGTGTGTTACATATTTAGATGAACTCCGTAACGTGGCATTTTATCCATTTGCTCATACGCAAATTTATTCTGAAATAATAATTGAACATTCCAACATTCATTGGGGTTTTAGTTTTACCTTGCATTGCTATGTTTTTAATCATTTTTTCTTATACGACAATTGTAATGTAATATATACAATTTTTTAAAAAAGTGATAATATTTTCAAAATATATTTTTCGTTCAATAATTAATTTCATTTGTATCTACGTATACTTTAGAAACAAATATGACGTTAAAGCCACAAAGGGGAAAATACAATTGGTTAAACCGTAGATAAGATTCTCAGATCGATGATATTTTGTTTAAAAGCCGACTGTAGACTTCGCATTAATACTTTGTGGTACGTGTTTACAAATGTTTCGGTTTAAAAATTTGTGGATTAAACCGAACAAAAAAATAGCATATAAATTAACAATTGCTGCAAAAAAAGTAATTAATTCTTGCATTTTAAGAATTTGATTAGCGATATAATCTCATATATTTGTTCTTTGATTATTAAAAAAAAGTAGCATCGGTCGGCGAGTGCAGTAATAATAGGTTATGTTACAATTTTGACTAAAAAATTATTATCTCTTATAACCGATCGTATAAAAAGTGAACTGCTTTTATTCAGTATTCAATGAAAAAAAAATTGTAATTTTCAATTAACTTCTTCGTATTATACAAAATAATGATAATTCAGTGATAATAATTCAATTCAATAAATAAAAGTATGGAATTTTTCATGGATGTTTTCTTATGACGTTATCACGTAAAATTATCGTCCGTAAACCGACTTCACAGACAGTGTTTTCCAGCCACAAAGGTGTGGACGAGTGGCGCACAGACCGCACCGCAAGCGACACGATTCGGAACGCGGTTGCCGCGAGCTGTGTTCCGCGCCTTAGGTCGCTCTCGCGCGCAGCTGGTGGCCGCTCTCGGCGTAGAGGAGGGGGTATGGGGGGGGGGAGGGCATCGCCGCCGGCAGGGTTTTGACGCAGCAAGGGGCAATGGGGTGGAAACCAAAATTGTGTATGTCGGAGGGTTGGGGCGTGTATGTGCGCGTGTGTTTTTGTAGGCAGCTATGTTCTGAGAAGAATAGCGAGTGCCCACCCCACGCACAAACACCCTTCGCTTCGCCCTCGCTCCAAGCAACAAGTCTCCTCCATCAACTATTACGTCATACGCAACAGATAACTACTCGATGAACACTTGCTTCATGAGGAGTCTATGGGGCACTTAGTTCTGCTGGCGTCGCGCGCTGTTGTGCGCTGTTAGCCTCCTGGGCTATAATAGCATCGTGCTACTACTAATTAACCTACATTAACGAAAACACATTTGTTTCTCCTAAAAAATCATCAACATTTTACTATAGACTTTAGCCGTAACGCTAGGTTAGATAGATGTTTATCACTGAAAATTCTGTTAAATTGTTTTCATTTTTTTTAAATGAAAATATAGAATTTGTGTATGTATGAAACAAAAACTAAATTGTTTAAGTATTGATAACTGTAAACGATATGTATAAATCGATAAGATTAATTTGGCGAAGTAAATCTTTTTGTTGCAGCACTGAGAGAGGCTTTATAAAATATTGTATAAAATTTAAATTTAAGAAGCAAAAAATTTTGAATTTTAAACAAAAAAATTCAATTAAAAAAAAAACATTGGTATAAAATGATGCAAGTTCAAGTTTCACGCTTTGAATATTTCACACTGATGAAATTTGATCCTATTAATGTAAGTTTAAGAAGATAAGGCGGTGACTTTTTTTCTAACAGCAGAATAAATAAATGTGATTTTTGAAATTATACTTATTCAGGCGCGTTATGGAAAATTTATGAGAGTGAATTTTGACGATGCGCACGCACCCTGCAACGACATTTTCGCAGGAAGATTGTGGACCCACGTGTATGAACACAAACACACACATGGTCACTTCCATAAAAATCACGGGACATACCAAACGCATTGGTGTGTCAAATGAAATTTTATGATAGTGAAACAACTTTGGAATATATTTGGTATACTAAAATAGTTATAGTAAAGAGTAATTTTTTTAAGTTAAAAAAATTATACAGGTATCACACCAATATTAATCCATATTCTCCATAAATTGTTTCGTTATGCTTCGTAACGCAGTGGTTATAGTGTGCTGGTACTAAACTTTAGAATAGTAGTTCAGAAACTCGTGAGTGAACATTTTTATACTTTTTTTAAATCGCAGATAACAACTACACAAATTTTGCTTTAAACAAATATGTATGAATACATTTTATTTGTTTATCGTATTGCTATAATTTTATTAAATGCATAGCTCAGTCAATTGCATTTATCATTTCATAGCCTACTATGTAGGCCTATAAACTTTATTTTTACTTTAAAAATAATATTAAATTAATTACGCTTGATGCGATAGTTGACGCAGCTGCTCCAGTAGCGAGTTCTACCGGCGAGTGCGGAACTACGTGGTAGTCGCGTTCAGAAACTAAGTACGTAGTTCATATTGAATACTGGTCCATATTATTACAAACATTTATTTACTGTAGATATTAGTGATATAAATTGTATTTATAAACGTTTTCAATTGTATTTATATAAGTTATGTTATATTCTCGTGTTAGTTTATTTGTATTTTAAATAATAATTATATTATTATTTAATAAATAATTTAAATTATTAAATTAGAGTAAACATTCTGCATGTTTCTTAATTTTCATTATTTTATATATTTATGACATCAAACATAATGAAAATGAATTTTAGAAAACAAATGTTGCAACAATCAATACATGTATATTTTGTAGTTTTTGCTTGAAGACTAACTAAGCTTTAAGCTAGAAAATAGAGAAATATTTTAAAATTTATAAAGAATATAATAATAAAATTTTAATAAAAATTAACTTGCTTCATGGAGTCCATGGTTCGAATAGAGTGAGTTCATTCGATAAAAATTGCGACGGATCCTTTTTCTGTGGTGGCAGCCACCATACTGACTTCCCACCACTAATGCCAAGGCACTTATTACGCCAAACAGTATGATTCACGTCAGCCATATTGTATCCGCCATCTTGATTTTGTCTGCTAACGTTTACATTCAACATAATAATTTAAATTTTACTCGCTGGAATGCAGTAATTATTTATTGCCAGGGCACCCGCCATCTTATCTGCCATATTGGCCACCATCTTGAAAATTCCTAATTATTTAGCTAGAAATACGGGAAAAAATGCACCAATAATTAAAAAAATTACTCATTAATTTACTGATTGATTCTGTTCATTTCGGTTCTTGGTTCGATCATTGGTAAGTGTAAAAATGTAATTCAAAAATGGGGAAAATGGCAGAACATTTTTCTATTAAAATTTTAAATCGAGTATCAATAATAAAAATTCAAAACCTACCAACCACAATTTTTACATTTTGCGAAATGCAACCCCTAAGAGGTTAAAAAGTGTATGTATGATTTATATAGGTCTAAACTAAGTAGGTACAGTAAAATAAATTATTTGGGTGCCAATAATAAACATACGAAATCTACCAACTCTAATTTTAATATTTTGTAAAATGCAACAACTTAGGAGTGAAAACGGGTAAGTATGGTTTTAAGAATAATAATTCTGTCTTTGAAAAAACTAAGCTTTATAAATTATTTTGGGTACCAATAATAAACGTACGAATATTACCAACCACAATTTTATCAGTTAAAAGGGGTAGGTGTGTTTTTAAAACATAAAACCAACAATCCTAATTCAATTATCAGAAGCTAGAAAATAAAAATAAAAACTTACATCAAGAGTAACATGTTATTTTTTTTTTCGTTTGTTAAAATTTGTCCTTTAATGGGGTTAAAAACGGAATAGGTCATAATTTATTTTTTAAAAAAAAAGCATATCCTCGAATTTTATAAAGTAAGACGTTAATTTGTGGTAAAAATAATAAACTATTAAATAATATTTTAACTTATTTGAAAGATTCCCCCATAAGAGAGGTTAAGGGGTTAGGTTCGGTTTTAAGAAAAAACATGCATATTTGTGAATCAACTAGACCTAAGGGTTAGAAATTAAAAATGAACATTAATCATATAGAATCCGGGATAGTATTTTTAAAATTTTCCGGATTTCATTTTTTAAGGGTGCGAAAAGGGAGTAAGATTGGTTTTATGATAAAAAATTATCTCCATTGCAAACAAAGATGGATGAAGGAATCTTACCATAAATAACGTAAATAATGAATTACGTAGAGTAGGCCTACTTTTACAATTTTTCGTTATTCGACCCCAAAATCAATTAAACGGAGCCACGTTTATTTATTATAGTAAAAAATAATATATCCAAGCAAATTAAGGCGAATGTAAGAAACTGAGCAAGAATAACGTACAAACTTATGATTTAATATCATTATTTTACATTTACCATTTTTTATAGGTATTCGTACGCAATAGGGGTTAAAAGGTAGTCAATTTTTTTTATTATAAAAGTCGTATCACTGAAGCTAATAAACCAGGGTGTAAGTTATGTGGTATGATTTATGAACATGCAAAATATAAAAACTATTTTTTTTTAATTTGCTGACGTTCAACTTTTTAAAATGTGAAATATTGTAAATATGGTTTTAACATTACAAGATAATATCTTCTGGTAAAATCAAACTTAATTCAAGAAATTGTAAATAACAAATAAACATACTTCAGCTGCCTTCTCCCATTCAATTTTCTCCTCCAAAATATAATCTATTAAGTTGTAATAAGGGATAATAATTTTAAAAAAATTATAAAATTTACGAAATACATGAAATCTGTGTTGGCAAGATAAATTTCAACTTAATGTAATTAAAAGTTTATTATAACATTTTTGGAATTCACGTCTGCGGTGAAAGGAATCAAAACTGTTTGAGTATGATTTATTGTTTGGTCAATAGATATAGGCATATTAACTTAGTTCTGAATTTTTAACTGGGCATGTATCTGTGTGGGAAAGCAGGAGAGGGTTTCAATAATTAAGGAATTGGTTTAAGAATAATTATTGTATTTTCTTAGAGAATAGGAGAACGGAGAGAGATCGAAATGGAAGAGACGAAAAAGAAAGGAAAATGGCAACAACCAAGTATAAAAATTGCATTTTATAAGGTTTTGTCGAAAAAAAATGAGTTTGAGAGAATCTTCGTCGTGCTATAACAGCCCAAAAAGGACTCTACATGATAGGATACAGGCATTGAACCATGGAGAAGAAGTGAAGTTACAACCAATGATTGGTAGATTCACAAACGTTTTAGTGGACAACGTAAAAGATTTGCCCAATATATGTCTGCCGCTGATGAAAAAGCTAAGGAGGAAAAGAAAATAATGAGATCTAAGTTGAAAACAGAAATAGAAGGGAAAGGGAAACAAACCAAAGGCGTGAAATCCAAAGGAAGTAGTGAAGATAAAGCTAAGGAAAAGGAATTGTTAACTCAAGCATATGACATAGGAAGAACTACCAGAGGACCACGAAGCAGACTGGAGAAACTGCTACAGCTGCTTTGGGCGGGCTCATGAAGCACGTGCAGGCATTCATGCCCACATATGCGATCCATGCAGGATGTTTAGAAAATGTCCGGCACTTGGAGTTTTGAGTTCAGTCCGTGCGGTACTAGGTGCCACTTGCAATGATTGCATTCTTTTTTTATCAAAGTGTGATTATATTTTATAATATGTTTATGCATAGGTTGCATTTTTGTTCATTTATTTTGATTTTAAACTTCGTTGACTTAACTTATTCCTAAATTAAGTTACATTTCTCGAAGTAATTTTTATTTCATTTCCTGAAAACCTTATATGTCCGCCACTAGGGGACTTTAACAAGTATTAAAGAAACTGAAGCTCAACTAAGTGTGTGAAATATTTCTCAAACGTGAAAGCAGAACATTCAGAAGATGTTTCAAGTACTGACTGCCATCCAAAGCTCTGCGCGTCTCTTAGTACTGCGGGTCGCTAAGTCGGAGCGCGGCAGGCGATTTGTCTCACCAGAAGTCAGTCTCACATTAGCAAGGGAGCAACTCGACTCGCGTGCATCAGGAGAAAAAACTTAAAGCAGGCAGGGCTTAACTGTAGTCGACGTGACGAGGCCGGCTCCATTGTGCGCCCCCTCGCCTGGCGACGCGAACAGAAGCCTCGGCCGCGATAGCGCGGCATTGTGTTCGGCATGGGCGGGGCACGGCTGCTCGCCCCAGATAACCCGAGCCGCTTCCAAGGCACTCGTGTCTTCACGCGGACACATGAGTCAGCCCTGCGCCACTCGCCGGGGAAACATCAATACTGTAGCCTATCATGTTGTTGCTGCAGTGAAAACTTCAACCATGTTGTGAACACATTTTTAATCAAATACAGAACAATTATTGAAACATTTTAATAGTATGGTTTTACAAAGAACCATTTAAGTAGTTTATCATAGTATGTACGGGGACTGGTTTTGGTTCATGGTGCCGGCGCCGATACCTATATGCCATCTAGGATTATGACGTTACGGTGGCCATCTTTGCTGACCTTGGATTTTATCATTGACCTCGATCTAGGCATTTGACTTCAGTCGCCATCTTGAATCTTTAAATCCGCCATCTTTAAATCGAAATTCCCACACCCCGAATGTTGCAATTTTCGCTACGGCCGCCGTCTTGACATCGTGCTCCTCAATCCCCGAATGTTGCACGTTTCGTTACTGTCGCCATTTTTGATTCTGATGTCAATTCCACCATCTTGAATCTCACATCACAGCCATTTTTTTCAATTCTGACAGCAAGTCCACCATCTTGCTGTCGTATGCTGGAGGCCGCCATCTTCGATGTTTTCACGACCACCATATTTTTTCTCTGTTTTTCTGGAGTCCGCCATCTTGGATACTGTCAGATCTGTTTCTGCTGTTTGTTCCTAGAGAGCACCAGCACCGCTCTGTATCGTGCATGTAAGGTCAATGTTCCATTACCTGCCAATGTTGTTGTGGACCTTATCGAAACTTTACATTAATTTTTATATTATCTTTGAAAGATTTGTGCAATGGGTGTGCATGACTTGGTGTAAGCTTTTGGACATACGCCATTGCTATGCACACGTAGGCCTATGTCTGTAGAGTTTTTTGTGTTTTTTGTAGTTTTCTCTACAGACATGCATGTGCATAGCAATGGCGTATGTCCAAAAGCTTACATCAAGTCATTAATTTTTATACAAAATACATCTGAACCGCGGTGATTCGAACCATGACAGCTCGGACCTCTGGGTTGCCAAACATTTGCCTTCGACCGCACGGCCATAGAGACATTTACCAGACCGAGAATTAAATAAGGTATATATACCTATACATATAGCACACATATTCGGACATGTACTATTTTTTAATTTGAAGGAATAATAGCATCATCTCTTAGAAGGCGTTGCCGCCATATATATTTTCAATACTTGCTACTAGGAGCGCAAGTTAACATATGTCGTCTGCTAGAGGACGCCACCACCATCATGGTTTCAGTGATCGACACAAGGAATTCTAGTCAGCTAGAGGGCGCCATATTGGATCGTGATGTCACGGCGGCTGTATTGGATGACCTTGACCTTTGACCTCGGCTGCACGTGGCTGCAGTCGCGTGCAGCGCTATCGCACATCGCAGCTACAGTTGCACCGACAATGCATCGTTACTGCGGCCGTGGCGCGTATCGCGCATCGCGGCCACGCCCCCCGCCCGACGCAACAATGGGCGTATCAGCCGGCTTATCCGCGCATCTGTTTACTTCTCCAGCCTCCCTCTGAGCGCAGTTCCGGGGGTGGCGCTGGAAACCACCCTCCAGCAGGGCTGGCGCGCCGGGTTGCGCTGGAAACCACCCTCCAGCAGGGCTGGCGCGCCTTCCTCAGACACTGCGCTGTCCAGCGGGAGGTCAACCAGTCACTGCATCTGCGCGCGCAACATTGCATACACACATAGCAGGTACTTTCCACGTCCCAAACAACCGTCACAGCAGCATCTCAGCTGTTGAGTTTTTCGACGCTAAATACTGTCGCGATTTTCACTAAAGGTGAAATTGGTTGTATCATTAGGCATCCGAAGTGATGGAAACGATGTGATAAATTTCGTAAAATCTTTTGAAGAAACCTTTAAATAAATACATTTGATTTTATTTTTATAACAATTTTTCGATGTGAACAACAATTTTGAATAATTCGTGATGCACGCATTAATAGGGCAGCCTTCAACGGAAAGATACCGTTAAGAGTTTAATCAACTTTTTCCACTATGTAGAGAAGTGTATGTTGTTGACTTTATCTTTCATTTTCTCCTCGTTGGATCCATCTTTCACAATGGTTGCACTGTAAAACGTTTTTAAATAGCTGCGTGTCTTGTTCAAAACAATTTATACAATTTATCATATTATTGCGAATTTTACAGGAATAAAAAGTTTCCTATATGTTTTTAATCCATTTCCATTAATGGATGCCTATAAAGAAAATTAAAAATAACTCAGTTTAGCTGTTTTGACATGGCGTTGCACTTCTGATTTGCATAGACACACGTATAAATTTAATCACATTAAATGACGTAATGTTGGCACGATAAAGAAAACATATTCACCATGGTAAAAAAAATACACGAAGCTTATTTAAAAAAGGAAATTTTTTAGAAATCCGTTCACGTGTACTATTACTTACTGAAACACTAATCAGAATGTAATAATCTACTCTTCTCTAAACAGCTAATTATGTTTCCCCAGCAGTGACCAAAAACAGACGCATTTGCTTATTAATATTTTGAAATTTTTAAATGTATGTTTAGCTAATATTTTGTTTTGTTTCAGGTAGAGGATTATTTTGTGTAAAAGTGTATGCATAGTTTTGTTAAGCTGTATTTCGTTTTATTTTCGGAGGCAAAAAATGAGCTTAGCTAATAAATCTGCAATTTTTTGAAAGTAATATATTTGCAAATTAAAGGAAAAATGACGTTGCTGAACTATTCTTAGTTCATCTTCCACCAACAACTTAACAAATGTGGCGTTACAAGGTTATTATTGCGAGAGATCTTGTTATGGAAAAGAACACTATGACACAACAGCATAACCGTACTTTAATTGGCGCGCATGTCCTGCGACGTACAATGTAAAACAATAATTGTGTAACTTTACACAAAATGTACGCGGCAGCAGTCTTCACTGGCGTTACTGCAATGTTAAACCTGCATGTGTATGTGCACTTTCACCTCTTGTGCTCACGTAAAAATACTGACAAAGAATACAAATTATATTATTATAGTTTGGTGAATATGTAATAACTGTGATATATAAATTTACATAAGCATGTGTATTTTACATAGGCATGTGTATTTTCACCACAAATTTCAGTTACAAAAAGGTAGGGAGATTTTCCAACCTTCTCCCTGGGTTAAGGACTGCGTGATTGTGGTGACCCTTTGGAGGCGCGGAAAAGTGTCATCATGGAAATTGTACATTTCCCCTTCGCCTCCTCGAAAGAGAGGAAAAACTACCAGATTGGAAAACTACGAGCAGGGAAAAATACCAGTTGAATTCTACCAGTATTCCTTACCCAATCGAAAAGAATGAGCTATACAGTTTCACTATCAGAGGTTTGAGGAAATAGTCTATGTCTATCGAATACGTTGGAAGATAGTGCTGTCAACCCCAGCAGTTACCTGTGTTTAGGAAAAAGGCCACAGACAGCATTCCTGGCGGTGGCTAGATGTGGTTGTAACTCAGAAATTAACTTAATATTTTGCGCACGTGAAAAAAAAAAGTTTCCAAAATCTCAATATAGACAGCACTTTAAGCTTATAACTATTGAATCTTTACCTTGAATCCCGAATCTTTTTCCTCGCATCCCGAATCTTTCGAATACTGGAGATTTGGTGGGATTCGAGTATTCGAGGATTCTACCGGCCCATCCCTAAAATAGACCAAACGATGTACCTAAACAGGTATCATGGACAATACGACAGCACAGACGAACACAGTGAGGTAACAACGACGAGACAGTTTCAACAAAAACAGTAAATACAGGTGGACAACGAATCCTGGACCACGCAGCAAATATACGAACACAACGATATTATGGACGACACAGTGACAAAAACACCGACGAACAAAGTGGGTTTCCTATGAATAAACAGTTGCGACGTAGTTTCACCTTTCTTTGTGTTGTTATTGTGTTCTTTGATGCATGTTGAAAAGACCCTGTCTGTTTCTCCAATGTACGTGCAACCACATTCACAGGGGATCTGATAAACACCGTTCTGACTTAGCAACTTATCTATGGCTGGTTTTACTCTGGTAATCATGCTTTTGATGGTAGACTTTGACTTGAAAACTGTTCATAGTCTGTGTTTGTTTTTCTACCGTCTTTTTTTTCCGGGAGGCCACGAACATAGGTGCCATTTGGTTTATCTGCAGTTTATTGTTCACAGATTTGGCTTTTGCTTGTGGCGATGTGCTGTTTTATGATGAAAGGTGGGTAGCCATTTGCAAGAAGTTTATATTTTAATTAATGTTGTTCATCAGCAACTGATCTCTTGTCGGACAAATAATTTTAGCTCAGTTAATTATGGTGTGAATTATGCCAGTTTTGGTATTTTTCGGATGGTTGGCTTTGAAATGTATTTGTTGGTTTCAGCAATTCAAACAAGTGGTAGATGGGTGATAAAAGTAGGTTTTTTTTCTATATCACATGTAGATAGTAATTAACGCCCTATTTTCAATATAAAGTGAGCAAAATTTGATCAAGACGTACAAAAATTCTTATTTGAGGGGTGAGAATGTGGGATGAGGTGGTTTTTAAAAATACTATTTAGACAGTAAACTTTACTATCAGTTTTTTTTTTTCAGAATTAAATATAGACAGTAATTTTGGGGCAATTGTGTAAAACTTCATCCATAAGAACAAAAATTCTCCATTATTGGGCGGAGATTGGAGTACCAAGGGTGGTTCACTTAAATCTAATGTAGACATTGACATTCGTCATGTTTTGTACGTCAAATGTGCAAAATTTATCAACCTAAAACAAACGTAAACACTTCAATAATATATATATATATATATAGTGTGTGTGTGTGTGTGTACAATAACTTCGATTCTGTTCATACAATTAATTTTTATTATAGGTAAAACAATAAAATATTCAATGTCTACCTAGTGTAAAACAACAACAAATTGGGCTGAGGGTTTTGACCTCGGGAACCTTAAATAGCAATACCACGAATTAAAATACATTTTTTAAAATAAAATAAATTATTGACACTATGGTAATTTTTTTCATCACAAACGAGCCAACAATTTTACTTTTGATGACTAATATGTGCATTTGTTTATTTACATTTTGACAATTTTAGTGATAGTCACAAAGGTTGTAAGTTATCAGGACACTTACAATGTACTTTAAAGTTACGAATATTTATTTTTCGTGACTGTTTTTGTTTATGGAATGTCTTCCACGGTAGTTTTCACATCTCACGGATTTATTTGGCACACGGATGCCTTTGGTTCGTGCCGCGATGTTCACGAAAGCAAATATACACAACACGCTCTCGGCCTGTGGGTGTAGCAGACACGCGGGTGCGCACAAGACTTGAACGTGTTGCACGCACGCAGAGCGTCGCATTTCCGCGCGTTCCGAAACGTCACCCTCAACGCTCCGGAACAATTATAACTTAAAATATTTGGTGCAAACCAATCATTAGCAGCGGCAGTAAAATTTTACACGAATGATTGTAAGGAAAATCCACATGTCGTAAAATTACGCACTTCCGGCTCGATGTGGCCAGCCTTATCGCCACTTTGCTTAGCTGACTGAAACTCTAACAAACCTCTCGAATCAGCTGGAATATCACTTGTGATTATCTCTCATGCCAGTTGAAAGTTTGAAGGTGATGCTGTACCAGGGTTCAGGGTCAGGTGGTCGTGGGTAAGCGGTGAGCGGTGAGTGGTGAGCGGTGAGCGGCGAGCGGTGGGCGGTGAGCGGTGAGTGGTGAGCGGTGAGCGGTGAGAGGTGAGCGGTGAGCGGTGAGCGGTGGGCGGTGAGCGGTGAGTGGTGAGTGGTGAGCGGCGAGTGGTGAGCGGTGAGCGGTGAGTGGTGAGCGGTGAGCGGTGAGCGGTGGGCGGTGAGCGGTGAGTGGTGAGCGGCGAGTGGTGAGCGGTGAGCGGTGAGCGGCGAGCGGTGGGCGGTGAGCGGTGAGTGGTGGGCGGTGAGCGGTGAGTGGTGAGCGGCGAGTGGTGAGCGGTGAGCGGTGAGCGGCGAGCGGTGGGCGGTGAGTGGTGGGCGGTGAGCGGTGAGTGGTGAGCGGCGAGTGGTGAGCGGCGAGCGGTGAGCGGTGAGCGGCGAGTGGTGAGCGGTGAGCGGTGAGCGGTGAGCGGCGAGCGGTGGGCGGTGGGCGGTGAGCGGTGAGTGGTGGGCGGTGGGCGGTGAGCGGTGAGCGGTGAGCGGTGGGCGGTGAGCGGTGAGTGGTGGGCGGTGGGCGGTGAGCGGTGAGCGGTGAGCGGCGAGCGGTGAGCGGTGGGCGGTGAGCGGTGAGTGGTGAGCGGCGAGTGGTGAGCGGTGAGCGGTGAGCGGCGAGCGGCGAGCGGTGGGCGGTGGGCGGTGAGCGGTGAGTGGTGGGCGGTGGGCGGTGAGCGGTGAGTGGTGGGTGGTGAGCGGTGAGCGGTGAGCGGCGAGTGGTGGGCGGTGAGCGGTGAGCGGTGAGCGGTGGGCGGTGAGCGGTGAGCGGTGGGCGGTGAGCGGTGAGTGGTGGGCGGTGAGCGGTGAGTGGTGAGCGGCGAGTGGTGAACGGTGAGCAGTGGGCGGTGAGCGGTGAGTGGTGGGCGGTGAGCGGTGAGTGGTGAGCGGCGAGTGGTGAGCGGTGAGCGGTGGGCGGTGAGCGGTGAGTGGTGAGCGGCGAGTGGTGAGCGGTGAGCGGTGAGCGGCGAGCGGTGGGCGGTGAGCGGTGAGTGGTGAGCGGTGAGCGGTGAGTGGTGAGCGGTGAGCGGTGAGCGGCGAGCGGCGAGTGGTGAGCAGTGGGCGGTGAGCGGTGAGTGGTGGGCGGTGAGCGGTGAGCGGTGAGCGGCAGTCGGATGGGCACTGACTCAGCCTCGTGCGTGATATGTTAGAAGCCGTGTGAGTGATCAGGTGGGTGCGTGCGCCCGTTGACTCACCCATCACCCGGACAGGCCGTCAAGACGCCCCAGGCACACCCCTGCCACCGGGGCGCGACCCTCCTGCGGCTGACCTTCTCCCCCTTCCAGCCCTTCCACCCCTGCCACCCCTTCCATCCCCCTTCCGCCCCCCAGGCTCCAGTCGTACACGACCGCACTCGTAGTTGGGCGCGCGGCGGGGGAAATGAAGAGATGCGCGCGCTTCATGCAACGAAATTTTCACATGAAGATGGCGGACCCACGTGAATGAAGATAAACCCATAAACAATCACTTTCAAGAAAAATTACGTATTGGTGTGCCAAATGAAACTTTTTGATAGTGAAACTACCCTGGAACATATCTGGTAAACTAAAACGGTCATAGTAAAGAATAATTTCAAGTTATTAAAAAAACTTAGGACATCGGTATTATAACAATTATAATACAAATTCTACTAGCATTTTCTTGCCAGGCTTCGTAGCGCAGTGGTTGTACTACGAGCTGTTAATAAATAAAATAACGCGGTTCGAAACTAGGCAATGGAATATATTTTTTTTTAATTTCCGAATTACTGGATTATTGAAATTGTGCTTTAAACAAATATTTATGAATATTTTGTTTGCTTAAGTATTATTAAAAACATATCTCAGTCCGTTGGATTGATTAGTTCATTCTAGGTAGGCCTATATATTTATTTTTATTTAAAGTAATATTAAATTGATTACGTATTAAAGGTAATGAATTTTCATGAATTCGCAAAGGTAATAAAAAAAATTGGTTATCTGTAAAGTCGGTTTACGGATGATAGTTTAACGTGACAACGCCATAACAAAACATTAATGAAATGATTGCATAATTTTATGAATAAAATTGAATAATTTTTATTGAATTATCACTATTTTGTATGGATACAAAGGAGTGAAGTGAAATCGACAATTTAATTGATGAATTTACTTTTATTTACACTCATTAATTCAAATATGTTTATTACTTTAACGAACAGATTATTTTAACTATAACTTTTATACAAAGAAGGAGTGAAATGAATCTACAATTTAATTGATAAATTTACTTTTATTTGCACTCATTAATTCAAATGTGTTTATTACTTTAACGAACAGATTATTTTAACTATAACGTTTATATATGTTTGCTATTTAACTTCTTCCAACCTGTGTTATTCCGTTAAGGATAGGACGATGATAGGAAAAGTAGGAAACGAATGGGAGTGTTTCAAGTTTAATGTGCCTCGAAAAAGTCAAATCGATGGTTGTTCCAATCGAGTGGAAGAGTAATAGATGCGGCGCAAGCGTACAATGAGCGTAACAGGACTATGTGCGTAACGGGACAATGAGTCATCCTTTTTCGTGCGTGCAGCTGGCGTTCATTGCTTTATTAGACGTTGTCACGTCAAAAATAAAACTTTATAATAATACAACTAACCTTTATACTTAGTTATTTATAGTCGTCTAACTTGTGCGGAAAATATATATTATTAACCTTTCAATTCATTTTAACAAAGTGCGTAGTATATTAATAAAACTTCCTTGTCGAAAATCAGGTCCAAGCTGAGTTTTAGATAGTTTCAAGTCATTTTCGCTTTTATCGGAGTCGTTTCATTTAAATAGTTCAACATTTCGCTCTGCAAATCGAATGATTCGATAGTCGACGTATTTGTTCCGGTAGCGAATTCTAAGGCGAGTGCAGAACTACGTGTGAATAGCGTTCAGAAATTTTTTGATTGATATTGAATATTAGTCCATGTACTTAAAAAAACTTTATTTATTGGAATATTAGTATTAGAAATTGTCATTATAAACATTATTTAATGTTGTTTCAAGTGTATTTATATGAGTGAGATAATGTTCCCGTATGTATTATTTATTCACATTATAAATTATAAATTATTACATTATTACTTAAATAATTAAAAGTAATAAATTTGAATAAACATTCAGCGTATTTATTGATTTTCGTTATTAATTACAATTTATCTCAATTACTTTACTAAATCAAATATTTAATTTTATATACATGTTTATATTAATATTGAATGCTGAGTATTTATTTAATTTTTGTTACAGTAAATTTCAAAAATATTTTAGTGTCTTAATTCAAAAATAAACATAACTAAGCGTACATAAGTAAACACACATTTTTTTTCATACAATCTCCTAGGTCGAAATGTCAATAGTTTGTGAAGTGGATATAAGAATTGCTCAACTACTTTGACTGAGTGTACGTTTATAACTAAAAACCAATAAAATAACCTCACCTTAAAATTGATTTAATGAAAACGTCGCAAGGTAATAATATGCATCAAATGAATCTGTTATGTTTGTTAATTTCTTAATCAAAAACAATTAAAATTATTATTTTTATAGTCTTTTTAATTCATTTCTGTAACCTTAGTATATAAAATATTGTAAAAATAAAGATTTGTTTTGACGGAAAAACGGAATATCTTTAAGTGATTATTTTTTTAACGAGGCAATGGAAGGGATATTTATGTGGATAGTTTTATCGAAATCGAAAATAATTTATCTCTATCTAGACCTGAGAAGCAAGATGTTTCACTTCTGTTTTGCATCGACTCCAAGCGCACAATATTTTTTGTCTGTTTCATTTTACGGTCGTTGACCTGCTGAAAAGATAGCAGCCTCAACGGCTATTAGTTACATGTCATATCTGCTGTTGTTTTTCATTCTTGGCCTTCCTTTGTTTCCAAGGTCGTTCTCACCAGCTCATGATTGGCGGGATAATCCTCTCTGAACGCTGATAATCCGCTGCACTCATGCGGCGTGCTGCGATTCCATTAATGTCTCTCCAACGTTACGCCCTTCGCTTGTTCCGGCCGCTACTGGTGCTTCACAGCGCTACCAATTGTGTAACTGTCATAGGCGTGCCCAGACATTTCCATTAGGGGGGGCCCTGCTAAAATTTTAAATCAGAAGCTGAATTTAGAATGTTAAATAGCCTAAATACTTTCACTCATTGACTTGTTTATATTTTTGTGCAGTATTAACGATATATGTTTACTAGTTAATATTTATATCCGTATAATTTTAACAATCTTGAAAATATGTTTTTTTTTTTCATAGACAATGTTTAAAGGGTACTTACACATTTTCACCCTTCGAATTTTCCAATAGCTTGGTCCAGATCTACCTTGAAATGAACTTCTTTTTAGTGAATGCAAACACAGCAATTCAGACAACAGAACTTTAACAAACCTCTTAAAATATTTTTTTTTGCTTTGAAATACATACATAATTGTAAAAAAAAATTAAATCATAATTCTAGATGACACAGACGACACTCAACTCAAGAATAAATTTCTGATATCTTTAAATTAGTACTACTGAAAGTTGGGAGTTTAAGATTAATTGGAGAGTATGTAGGGCATTCAATTGATTACAAACACTGACAGTTAATTTTTTTCTATGTACGTTCATTAAGGAGATTCGTTCAAGAGATCAAATGAATGTTACCATATTGTGTAAGTAAATACTAAATGTTTACTCTCAATATATATTGTAATCTATATTATAATGTTAAGGGCACCGTCTGTAGGAGGATTATGCTCGTTTGAGCCACATAAGTCGGGGAGCGATAAGGGTCAACACACACGCTTCAAGTGCCCCGGCGGCGCCTCTACACACAAGGCACCTAACTTGCGTGCAGCGTTTTCGTCCCACGCTTTTGCCATGGGACTTTAAGTGGTGCGCATGTCGCTCTGGTGGTTTCACTGGTTTTTACATATAAAATTTCAAGATAAAGTAGTCTGAAAAAAGCCATTTTTGACAATTTTGAAGGCCTTTGGAAGAGTGTTTGCAAAAAACGCGGGAGCTTGAAAGCACAATAGTCCGACATAGCCTGATGTGTGATTTCTTTTCGTACGACGTGGACGCACGTGAATTAAATTTTGTAACAAACAAGTACGACAAACACTCTGCAACACCGTTTGCGCGCGAGGCAGACGGCGCCCTTAAGTAAAATACTACCGTGCAAGTTATGCATTAATGTTACATGCAAAGTGGCTTAATCATTAATTTCCGTTATTTGAACAAGGGCTCATTGCATAGAATTCGGACACAGCTAGTAGCCAGCTTGACTTCGCCTCTCATGGCCATGAAAATGTGCACATATAATCATATTTAGTCTGCTTTGTAGATCAGGCTGGCGCAGACCTACAATTGAATTAGCACAAAAATAGCACACACGCAGTCATTGGACACACAGTCAGCACGTAACTACAGACTGCATTAAAATATCAAAATTATGTACAGTCATATCGAACGTTTGTATGATGTTATAATAAATACCGCGCCTCAAGTTTACACCCAGCCATAAGGAAAAGTTGTGGCTAGCCTTCCCTTAGCATAATATCTTGGAAATCGAAAATCAGATAATTGTGTGACTGTAGGGTTTTATTAGACGTAACGAAAGCCAAAATAAAGAATTACAGATTCCAGGATGTACATTTCTCCTTTAAATTAATTGTGTATTTTGTATCGAGGGTTTAGTTGAGAGTGTTTTACGGCCCTCTAACAGCAACATCTTAAGAGCCGATAAGTGTGATATTAAGTGAAGGACACTATGTCCAAGCTAGGATTTGAAGCCCGGACCCCTCACACCGCAGACCAGTGCCTAAACGATTACACTATGGGGGCCGGTTACAGATAAGCAGGTATAGGCTACAGGCGAACACTGATTTACAGAAATATATTATTAGGAATGTCCCTTACGTGATTGCAAAATAATTAGGGGGGATTTAAGTCATGGTGTACCTATTGTTATGTACTATGTAATAACAAAACGACGCACAAAAATCAAACTGTTTCCATTTTCAACGAAGTCTGATTCATCTTAGTTTTAAGTTTTGACAACTATTCAATTTTTGCTATTAAAATAAATAATTTTTGAGAGGGATAGGAGAACCCCGAGAAAACACGCCAACTTGTGGCATCACCCTAGCGCGATTCCTATCACGTGCGAAAAGCTGGGAGTGATTCCGCCGGAAATCGAACTCGGAGCATCTTGGTAGAAGGCTTATTCTCTTACCACTTACAAAAAATGTTTATGATATGTACCTGGTTGGTAGAAAATTACATAATTTTCTAACATTATTTCGTACTTTTGAAAATGATCCTCACACGACACAAGAATGAAACTAATTGTACTTTTTTATAATTGATTTTCTTGGGTACATATTTGTTTAATCTAAACTAAAAAATTCAAACATACATACCTATCCATCGCTAAAATAACGGACCACTGCAAATGAAGCACTCATTCATATGAACATTTTAAAGGCACACCATACAAGCTTTTTCTACTGTGCTTGACCTGATCTGGCGAAGTTGGAGAAGTCACTGTTTTAAACGAAACAACAATCGTGACAGGTTGGATGAGTTTTATCGCGGATATCGGGTAGAAATCCTGCAGATAGTTTTCAAATCCAGGAAGAAAAAAGATTTAAAAAAGAGAGAAGAAAGATTATCTTGTGTTTACTGGCTACAATCGCATTCTAACTTTTCATAGGCTGCAGTCTGCACGTATTTATGACAGCGATATTGGAGGCTATTTATTCATGTTGATAACTTCCCCCATTTGTGTCACAGATGCAAGAGAGCAATAAACATTCCCGCGTGTAAACTGTCTGACCGAATTCAAGTATAAGCTATAGGCCATTTTAAGGGACCTCATGTTTTAAATAAACTTAGGCGGCTGTATTTCCAGAACGATAAAATGTTTAAAAATATGGTTAATTAGCACGCTGCAACACTGAAACACAGTTTGAGTGTCACAGTGCCAGGAATATACGAATACTAACGAACGCATTAGAGAAAATGCCGATCTGAGTGAATACATTAGGGAGGGGGGGGGGGCATGGCCCACCTGGCCCCCCCTGTAGGCACGCCTATGGTAACTGTTGCTGTAAATGCCCGGGGGTAAGCGGTTGTTTTACAATTGTGATCCACATTGTTAGACCTGTCTCAGCGCCTTCTTCATTGCACAAAGCTACACATCATGTGTGTTCACGTGTGTGATGCAAGCGAGCGTGTGACAATGTGCTCATTATTGGCTTTTTCTTCGCAATAAAGCTTTTAGAGAACCGTTTCCCAACTGGCGGAACCGTCCCTTAAATCCTGGACGTACGATAGATATTTATTTAGATAATTTTTATAAACTGTTGAATACTTTTATATAATTTTTAGTAATTTATTAAAGTGCCTTTTTCAGGTTTTCACTGAGAACCCTAGATTTGCAGGCGTATTAAATATTTAGGTAATATATATATATATATATATATATATATATATATATATATATATATATATATATAATTGTATTGTTTTTGTTTTTTCAATTTGTTAGGTAAAAAATGAATCAAGGTGTCGAATTTAACTCTAATTATTATATTTCAGTCGATGTATCATATTTAAAGGTCAAGGTCAAAGGTCAAGATTATTAAAGTTGGAGGCCGTGACGTCACATTATATCTTTGTGGACCCCAATATATAACTCACCTCCTAACTCCTGGCACCTGACTGCCATAAACCTTACTTCTTGTATCTATACTAATATTATAAAGCTGAAGAGTTTGTTTGTTTGTTTGTTTGTTGAACGCGCTAATCTCAGGAACCACTGGTCCGATTTGAAAAATTCTTTCAGTGTTGGATAGTACATTTATCTAGGAAGGCTTTAGGCTATATTATATTATATTATCAATAACATTAGGGATCCTTACTAAAAGTCAAATTTAGAATCAAATGCGTTGGAGGGGGTTCGATACAACATGCAGTACACGTACGAAGTGTGTGTTGACAATGCTGCAGGCGCTAGAAGTTTATTTTCTATTGCCTATTAACATTGTTGCCACGCACTAGATGCCTTATCATTCTTTATTTTCCCATACAAGTAAAAAACACCCGTGTGATATTAACAACGAAGCAATCAGTACCCTCATAAGAGTTCAATTAGTATTTAAATACTTTTTATCACTTTAAATCGCAAACCTAAACTATTGTTTTTTTTTTCCTCTCTCTGTGTTTGATTTGTTTTTTATTGCCTTTTTTTTAAGTATATATATTTTACAGACTTGAAACTTCACAGTAATGTTCCTTATGTTACGCAGGATGACATTTTCCGAAAATTAGATCCCATGGGTGGTTAAAACCAGGCAACAGTGGGTACTTTGTCTGCATGAGAACAGGATTTTGCATTGTTCATGCCTTCTGCGTTTCCATGGCAACGGGCATCGCGCGGCAGTGGCGTACCCACAAGGAGGGGCATGTATAATGAGCGGCGCAAGAGTGATCTGTCTGTAGACTGCCGTAGCGAAGTACGGGTACATCAGTTGTACGTTGCGTGCACGAGTCGGGAAACCATCGGTGCTATTCATTTTCTCTCCGGTACATTATACAGCATTGTAATAAATTTTCACTGAATTTTTTTTATTTACCATTACTGTAAATGGGATATGTGGCTTATTTTTTTCCATTAGTATAGCCGTGCGAAGCCGGGTTGGGCAGCTAGTCATTGATAATTATCTCCATGTGTATGTTTGACTACATTAAAAAGCATAATATATTCCTCAATATATTCATACACTTAATCTCAAGCTTGATGAAAATGTAGTTTTTTTTTTTTTTTTTTGCAATTTAACATATCGTGTCTGAGGAATTGTTTTCATTTATTAATCAGTGAAACCCTTAGAAGAATTACAAACTCTTTTGGCATACCTTAAACGCAATTCACTAATGTGCGTGTTTAATTTACCAGGAGTCCTAGGGCTTATCTAGCTCAAAATGGAACGAAAGGCCATTTTTGTAAATGAAATTTTTTTAGTGTGCTGGATCTATAGTGCAATTAAATAACATTACAATAACTAAAGGAAACAAATTCATTGAATATATTTATTTATTTATTTTTTACTAAAACTCTTTTTTAATTATTTTAATACTTCGTAAAGTTAAAATACCCAACCCCATTCCCTTGCACTCATTGGATGTGCCTTGAAGCAATAATTAATTCTGTAGCAGCGCCGCTATGCAGCCCCATCTGACCTGAGTTAAACGCGACACATTAGAGTGAACAGGCTTCACTGCCGAGTGGATTGTTTCCCTTAACATAAATATGATTGTTTTGTTTTAGCTAGGTCCGGGTTAGGAAGACTAGGTACGTCACTAGCTAGGTCCGGGTTAGGAAAAATAGGTGCGTCTCTAGCTAGGTCCGGGTTAGGAAGACTAGGTGTGTCTCGAGCTAGGTCCGGGTTAGGAAGACTAGGTGCGTCTCTAGCTAGGTCCGGGTTAGGAAGACTAGGTGCGTCTCTAGCTAGGTCTGGGTTAGGAAGACTAGGTGCGTCTCTAGCTAGGTCCGGGTTAGGAAGACTAGGTGTGTCTCGAGCTAGGTCCGGGTTAGGAAGACTAGGTGCGTCTCTAGCTAGGTCCGGGTTAGGAAGACTAGGTGTGTCTCGAGCTAGGTCCGGGTTCGGAAGACTAGGTGCGGCTCGGGCGATGCAGGAAGTATCCATCGAGTGGCCAACCATGGCTGCGTTTGATGTCACGAATTTTTCCGCTATATTAATATAGACTATATCATTTTAATTTGTGTCCATATAAAATCTTCTTTGATAGAGTGAAAACCCTGGGTTGATTCATGTGAAATGCGATAGGTCACGTATTAAGCAAGCAGATTCAGTACAGTAGCGAGTTGGGCTGGGTAGAAAATGTTCTTCCTTGCAAAGCTTGGGATCTTGGACATTTCAACCTGCTTTGGCTTGTAGAGCACTGGTGCATGAATCAGCTGTAACTTAGTTACTGGCCCAAAAAGAGGAAGCAAGTGATATTCTTTCTTGGGATGTCTCTTCTAGGCTATCCTTGACATTAATATTTACAGCTTTTCCTACAGATTTATACATATTCACCAATTACATGTTACACAACAGACATGACTTTAATAGCCGGTAGAAATTGTCAGCAAACCAAATGCAACATCAAAAATATATGTTCCAGGCAAAAGTATTGATATAAAAGCCCAATTCAATTAATGATATCCCATCTGATTTACTAAATCAGGAATAAAAATAAATATATGCGTTGGCTTCACAATCATTCGAAAAACTTTTTTTCCTTTTTTCTTTCCCTTCTAGTGAAAGCAGATAACCGAAACAAGCTCGGGTGTGCCACAGCTCCTACACTCAGTGACCTCTCTCGTCAAGGACAGGAACCACAGCTGTTGTCGGAATGAAGTTTTGGAGAAGCCTAAGATGTACCTACATCAAGCTCTGTCCCTGCCCGAACACGCCCGAATATTCACCTTCGGCCAACCTCGTGATTTGTTTTATTTTTGCGCAGGAAAAATGAATTCAAATATTAAAAGTGGTCGGTTAGGTTAGCTACATTAAAACACTTATGGACGGTTAGTTAGGTTAGTATAGCTACATTAAAATAAACAGAGAAACATAAATACATATAAATAAAGCCGAGGTTGGCCGAAGGTGGATATTCGGGCGTGTTCGGGCAGGGACAGAGCTTGATGTACATCTTGGGCTTCCCGGAGTTTTGTCGGAATGGTTTGGCATGTGTTTGGCCTGAAGCATGACCAGCGAGCACACGGAGCGCAGGTGGAGGCTCGCCGCTGAGCGACAGAAGCCGTATTCGCCCTCCCGCTGTGGAATCAGTGCGGTGGACAATTCGTGTGACTCAGAGAGAGTCCCCTCGCGCAACACCCTCCGCACTTGCTGCGGGAGAAGATAAGGGTTATCTATGCAAACACGGGTCGCTCGCCCCGCGCCGCCGAATGCTGGTGCTGAAAGGACGAGAGCGCGATGTTCAAATCCCATTATTTGACAGCGAGCGCGTCGGCGCAAGAGCGCGCTAAGTCGCCGGCGCACTGGCGCCGTGGTCTTTGACGGGTTTGTGCCCGCGGACTGGCAGGAGGGGGAGGAGGAGAATTTAAATGCCAAGAGTTTAAAAAAAAAATGTTTCGCCTCAGGGCAAGTTGAATTTAGAGATACGAAACTAACGACAGAGTCAAGTGTCTCAGTTGTAAAACACTTGGTTTTTATTTGGGAATCCCGGATTAGAATTTGGATACACCCATCCTTAATTTGGCTTTACAAGGATTCTAGAAATCAGGACTTCCGGGTAACAATGGTAATATTGATCTCTTTAATGCGAAACCCATTTTTTTTATATTCCCCAGAGATTCGTGTTCCCTCACCGAGGGATTGGCTTATGACTTCGACCCAGCAGTTAAATGTGTAGGGTGAAATGAGCTACGTGTAGCATGAGCGTGATGCATTGTTTGGAAAAATTGGAGACCCCCGAGAGAAGACAACTATTTCCACCATTTTCAAATATTCCGGTTGCGTCCACCTGGTGTAAGACATTTCGTCCTACCTAAAGCTAGCTGAAATATTTGCGAAACGAGCTGTTGTAATAGCTAGTGGCATACTCGCCTTGAATAGTGTTGCAATATGACATGTGCAGTCCAATTGAATTGCGTTCACTCTATATGGAATTCCTTAAGCCTTCACGAACGCAGCCTCTGGTTTGTTTTGGGAAGTTACAGTTCTCATAGTTACTTTCAACTTAATTTTTTTTAAATAAAGTCTGAATATTCTTGTTTTTACGTTAAACTTTGTCTTGCACAGATACAGATAACATTGGAGCTATAAAATAATGATGCTTCTTTTTATTTTATTGAGAGTTTTATCAATATGTATAAAAAAAATTGAATTTCTTCCTAGTTAGTACGTTTTAAGTTTAAAAAAAAGATAACATTAAAAAATATTTACCTAATATCAAATCATATTGGCTTGTAGGTAATATCTTTGCTTATATGTTACAAATGATTAGTTTCCAATGTCATGTGGTGTTGCGATCGTAATTAATTCTTTAAGTTTTTCTATCTTAATATATCTCTTCTCATGTTACATTTATATTTCACACATCAATTAATTTATATGTTTTATCTTATTATCCACTGTAATTCCAGCGTAAATGTTTTAATATTATTTTCATTGTAATCAAGCACACTGTCAAAAAAACAACTAAACTTTTTTTTTTTAATAATTACAATCCGTTATATTCACGTCGTTTGATGTTAAATTACAAGTTGATTCTGCAAAACGTTAGAAAATATGTAATTAATGTTTTCAGTCTATTATATCATTTCAATGAATCACGTATTGTGGATCTGAAGTTTCGGTACAAGTTTTATTTACTGCAGCCACGCTGTCCTGAATAGATTTCGAACTAACAAATGGAGGATATTTTACAAAATAATTTTCTTGCACATACAGAATGAATAAAAAGTAAATATTCAACTAACTTGTATATTTTTACGCTTTATTGAAATGCAATGTTTGTTCTGTAGGATTATTATAAATCGCAAATACAGTTGGGGCAAGAACAGACGATGGATGAATAAGTGTCGCGTGTATCATAGAACGCGAGGAGGGCCTAGACACGAGGATGGAACACGAATGACGCGGATGAGAGATAAGTGACAAGAGGGAGACGGAAGACCCGCCAGTTCGCGGCTGTCACAAGCGCAGAGAAGCTCACTGAATCTTCTCAGCGGGAGACAGCCGCCGGCGGCACTGTTTTGGCGGTACCTTTACATAATTGTGTTCACGAACATTTTCCAGCTTCAAGAGACCGACGTATGCAAACTTAGTATTCAACACATAATTAAAATATGCGCAATATATACAAATACGACTCTGTGGTGGGCATCCAAAAGTATAAGTGTACAGTGACGTAACCATAAGGGGAAAAAGGGGGGGGGGGGGGGGCTGAACTAGCAGCGTAGCTTCTACAATAGATATTTACTTGGATGTCGTAGTGTTAGAACAAAAAAATAAACGTTGGAGGGCAGATGAACTTAAATATTTGAATTGAAAGATTAATACATATAGTCAAATAATTAAAAACTGTTATTTCGAGAATACTATTCAACTTGAGATACATTTAAATGAAATGACTGCATTAAATATCAAGCATATTTGTAACAGTGTAATAGCTACGTGATGTTGAAGGAAAGAGGAGGAGGGGGGGACAGAGCACGCTAGGTGCGAGGAGAGTGCACGCGCGCACTTGTGCCGGTGGTGCCTGCACGCGCGCACTTGTGCCGGTGGACAAGAGTCTAGCGGCAGCAATGCTACCGTCCTGCAACTGCCTATCCTCTCCGAAGTTGGCCGATCGGGAGCGCCTACCCCCTGGATGTTTTTTATTTTTACGCGCGCGTTTTTTCTCTCCAGTATAAAAATGCCACATAGACTGTTTAGTGGATGGTTGGTTATATTAGGTAAGTATAGCTACATTAAAAATACTGTAAAATCATTTTATGGTTGCTTAGCAAATAACTTTTTAATATGTAGCTATCCAGCGCTAGGAAACCGTTTACATGATTTCCAAGTATCTTTAATGTAACTATCCTAACCAAATCAACCGTCCACAAAGTTTTAAAGTATTTATAATGTAGCTAACCTAACCTAATTGACCATTAGTTATCATGTCCTTATCTGAAAATTACAATTTAATTAATAAATTTACTTTTATTTGCATTCATTATTCAAATATATTTATTACTTTTGAAATTATACGTGCTCGTATTTATTTTTACAAGTACAAAAAAATCCGCGCCTGCCGGGATTCGAACCGTCAACCTTACGATTACATGATAGCGCCGCTTAGAGCTCAGCATCGAGGCCACGTTAAAAAATTCGAAGTTTCAGATGACATATATGACGTGCCGCCGGCCCCGGAACGAGCCTGAGCGGTGCGGCAGCCGGCCCCGGAACGAGCCAGTTGCTAGTTGCCAGTTGCAGGAAGGTAGCATTGCTGCCGCTAGACTCTTCTGCAGGTGGTACCTGCACGCGCGCACTGGTACCGGTGGTGCCTGCACGCGCGCACTGGTGCCGGTGGTGCCTGCACGCGCGCACTGGTGCCGGTGGTGCCTGCACGCGCGCACTGGTGCCGGTGGTGCCTGCACGCGCGCACTGGTGTCGGTGGTGCCTGCACGCGCGCACTGGTGTCGGTGGTGCCTGCACGCGCGCACTGGTGTCGGTGGTGCCTGCACGCGCGCACTGGTGTCGGTGGTGCCTGCACGCGCGCACTGGTGCCGGTGGTGCCTGCACGCGCGCACTGGTGCCGGTGGTGCCTGCACGCGCGCACTGGTGCCGGTGGTGCCTGCACGCGCGCACTGGTGCCGGTGGTGCCTGAACGCGCGCACTGGTGCCGGTGGTGCCTGAACGCGCGCACTGGTGCCGGTGGTGCCTGCACGCGCGCACTGGTGCCGGTGGTGCCTGCACGCGCGCACTGGTGCCGGTGGTGCCTGCACGCGCGCACTGGTGTCGGTGGTGCCTGCACGCGCGCGTAGGTGCCGGTGGTGCCTGCACGCGCGCACTGGTGCCGGTGGTGCCTGCACGCGCGCTCTTGTGCCGGTGGTGCCTGCACGCGCGCACTGGTGCCGGTGGTGCCTGCACGCGCGCTCTTGTGCCGGTGGTGCCTGCACGCGCGCACTGGTGCCGGTGGTGCCTGCACGCGCGCACTGGTGCCGGTGGTGCCTGCACGCGCGCACTGGTGCCGGTGGTGCCTGCACGCGCGCTCTTGTGCCGGTGGTGCCTGCACGCGCGCTCTTGTGCCGGTGGTGCCTGCACGCGCGCTCTGGTGTCGGTGGTGCCTGCACGCGCGCACTGGTGCCGGTGGTGCCTGCACGCGCGCACTGGTGCCGGTGGTGCCTGCACGCGCGCACTGGTGCCGGTGGTGCCTGCACGCGCGCACTGGTGCCGGTGGTGCCTGCACGCGCGCTCTTGTGCCGGTGGTGCCTGCACGCGCGCACTGGTGCCGGTGGTGCCTGCACGCGCGCACTGGTGCCGGTGGTGCCTGCACGCGCGCACTGGTGCCGGTGGTGCCTGCACGCGCGCACTGGTGCCGGTGGTGCCTGCACGCGCGCACTTGTGCCGGTGGTGCCTGCACGCGCGCTCTTGTGCCGGTGGTGCCTGCACGCGCGCTCTTGTGCCGGTGGTGCCTGCACGCGCGCACTGTTGCCGGTGGTGCCTGCACGCGCGCACTGGTGCCGGTGGTGCCTGCACGCGCGCACTGGTGCCGGTGGTGCCTGCACGCGCGCACTGGTGCCGGTGGTGCCTGCACGCGCGCACTGGTGCCGGTGGTGCCTGCACGCGCGCACTGGTGCCGGTGGTGCCTGCACGCGCGCACTGGTGCCGGTGGTGCCTGCACGCGCGCACTGGTGCCGGTGGGGCCTGCACGCGCGCACTGGTGCCGGTGGTGCCTGCACGCGCGCACTGGTGCCGGTGGTGCCTGCACGCGCGCACTGGTGCCGGTGGTGCCTGCACGCGCGCACTGGTGCCGGTGGTGCCTGCACGCGCGCACTGGTGCCGGTGGTGCCTGCACGCGCGCACTGGTGCCGGTGGTGCCTGCACGCGCGCACTGGTGCCGGTGGTGCCTGCACGCGCGCACTGGTGCCGGTGGTGCCTGCACGCGCGCACTGGTGCCGGTGGTGCCTGCACGCGCGCACTGGTGCCGGTGGTGCCTGCACGCGCGCACTGGTGCCGGTGGTGCCTGCACGCGCGCACTGGTGCCGGTGGTGCCTGCACGCGCGCACTGGTGCCGGTGGTGCCTGCACGCGCGCACTGTTGCCGGTGGTGCCTGCACGCGCGCTCTTGTGCCGGTGGTGCCTGCACGCGCGCTCTTGTGCCGGTGGTGCCTGCACGCGCGCTCTTGTGCCGGTGGTGCCTGCACGCGCGCACTGGTGCCGGTGGTGCCTGCACGCGCGCACTGGTGTCGGTGGTGCCTGCACGCGCGCACTGGTGCCGGTGGTGCCTGCACGCGCGCACTGGTGCCGGTGGTGCCTGCACGCGCGCACTGGTGCCGGTGGTGCCTGCACGCGCGCACTGGTGCCGGTGGTGCCTGCACGCGCGCACTGGTGCCGGTGGTGCCTGCACGCGCGCTCTTGTGCCGGTGGTGCCTGCACGCGCGCACTGGTGCCGGTGGTGCCTGCACGCGAGCTCTTGTGCCGGTGGTGCCTGCACGCGAGCTCTTGTGCCGGTGGTGCCTGCACGCGCGCACTGGTGCCGGTGGTGCCTGCACGCGCGCTCTTGTGCCGGTGGTGCCTGCACGCGCGCACTGGTGCCGGTGGTGCCTGCAAACGCGCACTGGTGCCGGTGGTGCCTGCAAACGCGCACTGGTGCCGGTGGTGCCTGCACGCGCGCACTGGTGCCGGTGGTGCCTGCACGCGCGCACTGGTGCCGGTGGTGCCTGCACGCGCGCACTGGTGCCGGTGGTGCCTGCACGCGCGCACTGGTGCCGGTGGTGCCTGCACGCGCGCTCTTGTGCCGGTGGTGCCTGCACGCGCGCACTGGTGCCGGTGGTGCCTGCATGCGCGCTCTTGTGCCGGTGGTGCCTGCACGCGCGCTCTTGTGCCGGTGGTGCCTGCACGCGAGCACTTGTGCCGGTGGTGCCTGCACGCGCGCACTGTTGCCGGTGGTGCCTGCACGCGCGCACTGGTGCCGGTGGTGCCTGCACGCGCGCACTGGTGCCGGTGGTGCCTGCACGCGCGCTCATGTGCCGGTGGTGCCGGCAAGCGCGCACTGGTGCCGGGGGTGCCTGCACGCGCGCTCTTGTGCCGGTGGTGCCTGCACGCGCGCACTGGTGCCGGGAGTGCCTGCACGCGCGCACTTGTGCCGGTGGTGCCTGCACGCGCGCTCTTGTGCCTGTGGTGCCTGCACGCGCGCACTGGTGCCGGTGGTGCCTGCACGCGCGCTCTTGTGCCGGTGGTGCCTGCACGCGCGCTCTTGTGCCGGTGGTGCCAGCACGCGCGCTCTTGTGCCGGTGGTGCCTGCACGCGCGCACTGTTGCTGGTGGTGCCTGCACGCGCGCACTGGTGCCGGTGGTGCCTGCACGCGCGCACTGGTGCCGGTGGTGCCTGCACGCGCGCTCTTGTGCCGGTGGTGCCTGCACGCGCGCACTTGTGCCGGTGGTGCCTGCACGCGCGCACTGGTGCCGGTGGTGCCTGCACGCGCGCACTGGTGCCGGTGGTGCCTGCACGCGCGCACTGGTGCCGGTGGTGCCTGCACGCGCGCTCTTGTGCCGGTGGTGCCTGCACGCGCGCACTGTGCCGGTGGTGCCTGCACGCGCGCTCTTGTGCCGGTGGTGCCGGCACGCGCGCACTCTTGCCGGTGGTGCCTGCACGCGTGCTCTTGTGCCGGTGGTGCCTGTACGCGGGCACTGTTCTGGTGGTGCCTGCACGCGCGCTCTTGTGCCGGTGGTGCCTGCACGCGCGCTCTTTTGCCGGTGGTGCCTGCACGCGCGCACTGGTGCCGGTGGTGCCTGCACGCGCGCTCTTGTGCCGGTGGTGCCTGCACGCGCGCTCTTGTGCCGGTGGTGCCTGCACGCGCGCACTTGTGCCGGAGGTGCCTGCACGCGCGCACTGGTGCCGGTGGTGCCTGCACGCGCGCACTGGTGCCGGTGGTGCCTGCACGCGCGCACTGGTGCCGGTGGTGCCTGCACGCGCGCTCTTGTGCCGGTGGTGCCTGCACGCGCGCACTTGTGCCGTTGGTGCCTGCACGCGCGCACTGGTGCCGGTGGTGCCTGCACGCGCGCACTGGTGCCGGTGGTGCCTGCACGCGCGCTCTTGTGCCGGTGGTGCCTGCACGCGCGCACTGGTGCCGGTGGTGTCTGTACGCGCGCTCCTTTGCCGGTGGTGCCTGCAAACGCGCACTGGTGCCGGTGGTGCCTGCACGCGCGCTCTTGTGCCGGTGGTGCCTGCACGCGCGCACTTGTGCCGGTGGTGCCTGCACGCGCGCACTGGTGCCGGTGGTGCCTGCACGCGCGCACTGGTGCCGGTGGTGCCTGCATGCGCGCACTGGTGCCGGTGGTGCCTGTACGCGCCCACTGGTGCCGGTGGTGCCTGCAAACGCGCACTTGTGCCGGTGGTGCCTGCACGTGCGCTCTTGTGCCGGTGGTGCCTGCACGAGCGCTCTTGTGCCGGTGGTGACTGCACGCGCGCTCTTGTGCCGGTGGTGCCTGCACGCGCGCACTGGTGCCTGTGGTGCCTGCACGTGCGCTCTTGTGCCGGTGGTGCCTGCACGCGCGCACTGGTGCCGGTGGTGCCTGCACGCGCGCTCTTGTGCCGGTGGTGCCTGCACGCGCGCACAGTGCCGGTGGTGCCTGCACGCGCGCTCTTGTGCCGGTGGTGCCTGCACGCGCGCTCTTGTGCCGGAGGTGCCTGCACGCGCGCACTGGTGCCGGTGGTGCCTGCACGCGCGCTCTTGTGCCGGTGGTGCCTGCACGCGCGCACTGTGCCGGTGGTGCCTGCACGCGCGCACTGTGCCGGTGGTGCCTGCACGCGCGCTCTTGTGCCGGTGGTGCCTGCACGCGCGCACTGGTGCCGGTGGTGCCTGCACGCGCGCTCTTGTGCCGGTGGTGCCTGCACGCGCGCTCTTGTGCCGGTGGTGCCTGCACGCGCGCTCTTGTGCCGGTGGTGCCTGCACGCGCGCTCTTGTGCCGGTGGTGCCTGCACGCGCGCACTGGTTCCGGTGGTGCCTGCACGCGCGCTCTTGTGCCGGTGGTGCCTGCACGCGCGCTCTTGTGCCGGTGGTGCCTGCACGCGCGCTCATGTGCCGGTGGTGCCTGCACGCGCGCACTGGTGCCGGTGGTGCCTGCACGCGCGCTCTTGTGCCGGTGGTGCCTGCACGCGCGCACTGGTGCCGGTGGTGCCTGCACGCGCTTTCTTGTGCCGGTGGTGCCTGCACGCGCGCACTGGTGCCGGTGGTGCCTGCACGCGCGCTCTTGTGCCGGTGGTGCCTGCACGCGCACTCTTGTGCCGGTGGTGCCTGCACGCGCGCACTGTGCCGGTGGTGCCTGCACGCGCGCACTGTGCCGGTGGTGCCTGCACGCGCGCTCTTGTGCCGGTGGTGCCTGCACGCGCGCTCTTGTGCCGGTGGTGCCTGCACGCGCGCACTGGTGCCGGTGGTGCCTGCACGCGCGCTCTTGTGCCGGTGGTGCCTGCACGCGCGCACTGGTGCCGGTGGTGCCTGCACGCGCGCTCTTGTGCCGGTGGTGCCTGCACGCGCGCACTGGTGCCGGTGGTGCCTGCACGCGCGCTCTTGTGCCGGTGGTGCCTGCAAACGCGCACTGGTGCCGGTGGTGCCTGCACGCGCGCTCTTGTGCCGGTGGTGCCTGCACGCGCGCACTGTGCCGGTGGTGCCTGCACGCGCGCTCTTGTGCCGGTGGTGCCTGCACGCGCGCACTGGTGCCGGTGGTGTCTGCACGCGCGCTCTTGTGCCGGTGGTGCCGGCACGCGCGAACTGGTGCCGGT
Organism: Bacillus rossius redtenbacheri; assembly: GCF_032445375.1. NCBI lineage: Eukaryota > Metazoa > Arthropoda > Insecta > Phasmatodea > Bacillidae > Bacillus > Bacillus rossius. The sequence goes on from NC_086331.1 coordinate 134,252,624, forward strand.
GGTGCCTGCACGCGTGCTCTTGTGCCGGTGGTGCCTGCACGCGCGCACTGTGCCGGTGGTGCCTGCACGTGCGCTCTTGTGCCGGTGGTGCCTGTACGCGCGCACTGGTGCCGGTGGTGCCTGCACGCGCGCACTGGTGCCGGTGGTGCGTGCACGTGCGCACTGATGCCGGTGGTGCCTGCACGCGCGCTCTTGTGCCGGTGGTGCCGGCACGCGCGCACTGGTGCCGGTGGTGCCTGCACGCGTGCTCTTGTGCCGGTGGTGCCTGCACGCGCGCTCTTGTGCCGGTGGTGCCTGCACGTGCGCACTGTGCCGGTGGTGCCTGCACGCGCGCTCTTGTGCCGGTGGTGCCTGCACGCGCGCTCTTGTATCGGTGGTGCCTGCACGCGCGCACTGGTGCCGGTGGTGCCTGCACGCGCGCACTGGTGCCGGTGGTGCCTGCACGCGCGCTCTTGTGCCGGTGGTGCCTGCACGCGCGCACTGGTGCCGGTGGTGCCTGCACGCGCGCTCTTGTGCCGGTGGTGCCTGCAAACGCGCACTGGTGCCGGTGGTGCCTGCAAACGCGCACTGGTGCCGGTGGTGCCTGCAAACGCGCACTGGTGCCGGTGGTGCCTGCTCGCGCGCTCTTGTGCCGGTGGTGCCTGCACGCGCGCACTGTGCCGGTGGTGCCTGCACGCGCGCTCTTGTGCCGGTGGTGCCTGCACGCGCGCACTGGTACTGGTGGTGCCTGCATGCGCGTTCTTGTGCCGGTGGTGCCGGCACGCGCGCACTGGTGCCTGTGGTGCCTGCACGCGTGCTCTTGTGCCGGTGGTGCCTGCACGCGCGCACTGTTGCCGGTGGTGCCTGCACGTGCGCTCTTGTGCCGGTGGTGCCTGTGCGCGCGCACTGGTGCTGGTGGTGCCTGCACGCGCGCACTGGTGCCGGTGGTGCGTGCACGTGCGCACTGATGCCGGTGGTGCCTGCACGCGCGCTCTTGTGCCGGTGGTGCCGGCACGCGCGCACTGGTGCCGGTGGTGCCTGCACGCGTGCTCTTGTGCCGGTGGTGCATCTCCGCGCTCTTGTGCCGGTGGTGCCTGCACGCGCGCTCTTGTGCCGGTGGTGCCTGCACGCGCGCACTGGTGCCGGTGGTGCGTGCACGCGCGCACTGGTGCCGGTGGTGCCTGCACGCGCGCACTGGTGCCGGTGGTGCGTGCACGCGCGCTCTTGTGCCGGTGGTGCCTGCACGCGCGCACTGGTGCCGGTGGTGCCTGCACGCGCGCTCTTGTGCCGGTGGTGCCTGCACGCGCGCACTGGTGCCGGTGGTGCCTGCATGCGCGCTCTTGTGCCGGTGGTGCATGCACGCGCGCTCTTGTGCCGGTGGTGCCTGCACGCGTCCTCTAGGCCGGTGGTGCGTGCACGCGCGCACTGGTGCTGGTGGTGCGTGCACGCGCGCACTGGTGCCGGTGGTGCGTGCACGCGCGCACTGGTGCCGGTGGTGCCTGCACGCGCGCTTGTGCCGGTGATGCGCGCGCGCGCTGCAACAACCGACGGGCGGGAAAGTGGGGCCCCTCGAAGCCTCTTGATCGCCGACCGCCAGCGCAGAGCAAACACGGCGACATGATAGGGACGCATCGCATGGCCGCGCAACAATGGCAGAGCTGCAGCGGGGAAACACGCCACTCAGTGTGGCATGAGTGGCCCGCGTGGCTTTACCAGGAAACTCACTGAGACTTCACAGAAACTGCTCGGTCTCATTGTTTTAAGGACTCGTTTCAGGTTATTATATTGTTACTATGTTCGAAACTCTTAAAAAAAGTTCCGGTACGCATAAAATATGTAACAGAAAAATATGTACTATGCATACGTTGTTCATTATTAATTGCCAAAAATACACATTTAACATTTTTAGATTACTATTCAGTAAAAATGTAATAATTTTAACGTTTAAGGACATTTTTTTTTGTTAGCAGAAGTGCAACTGGCTACCTTATATACGTAATTGCTACGAGGCTGCTTGCGACGACGCCCGGCCAGGCGGACTGGCGCACCAGTCTCTGGGTTCCACCCGTCCCTCCCTGGATCCCACATTCGCATCCCTTCATCTGTGTAGCGGAGTCCGGGGCTCCGTGCTGTCCTTCTGGAGGGTTCTACCGTCGCGTATAGTGGCGTAACTGGGACGCCAATGTTCTAGCAGATGTACCTTATATACGTAAATAAAAACATTGTGCGTGTTCATATGTGCACGCGCTAGAAGTTACACATCATTTCTGCATAATACACTTAAGAATTTCGAAATTAATAGCTTAAAAAACCACCACACTTTTGAAACTAAGGAAGAAAAACAAGCATTTAGAGTAGTTTCGTATTTTTAAATTTTATTTATAGAAATTCATCTCTTCAGGGGACGAAAATATGGTGAGTTTATATTTATTAAAAAATAGCTTTTCCCAAACTAAAAAAGTATTATGTAAATTATGACGAAACATAATTGAAAGTAAACTTTTTTTATTTTACCACAATACGAGATACCAGGGATGTAAAAATGGTATATTTGGTGTTACAAATAAAGTTCATGAATCGGAATCTCCTAGATCTAAGTGTGAGGAACAAAGAGTGTTACTAAAGATTTTTTGTCAATTGTCCGAATTTGAACTTTAAAGGGGGTGACAAATGCGTAAAATTTGTTTCTTTGTTTAAAAAAAAATCTTCATAGCAAACAAACGTGTATATAAGAAACTGAGGAGGATTAGCTTAGATAGTTATGTAGGGTGTTTTTACAGTTTTCCGAAATTTGACCTCAAGGGCAGTGAAACTGGGTAAGTTTATTTTTAGTGTAATTAGTCATATTTTAAGCAAATTTAGCTTGACATGCACCATCTACAAATATTTTATAACACTTGCTAAAATTCTACTTCTAAAGGGTGAAAGATTTTAAACATTTGTAACCCTTCTTCCTCCTTAATTGGAAGAGGGGTTGCGTCCCCGACTCACTCTGGGCGCGAAGGGAAAAAATAAATATTAAAACCAGGCATAAAAAGCTAAACAATATAAATTCCCCACACCACTGCCCAGGGGTCAGGCCAAAAAATTTAAAGGATATAATAGCAGAGTAACCATTAAACAAACAAGAGGCAAGACTTTGGACGTATGTTATTAAAAAATAGAAATTTGCAAAAATAATTTTTACTATACATAACCATACAAGCTTAGTTACAAAAGCTGACGTTAATAATGGCAGCATCTTATCCCCATTTGCGATACTAACAATAACCTTTAAAAAATCGTAAAAAATATAAATACTGATAACAACAAGTATAAAAATATATAAGGGCGTGAGGCGTGGCCACTATAAAATATCAAAATTTACTGACTGCCCTAATACCAAAAATCAAACAAGACAATCAATACAAATATATAAAAAATTCTACAATAATAAAACTGAAGTACAAAAAATTTATTTAAATAAAGTTCTTAAACTCTCAATCAACGGTTTAGTCTTTCTTCAGATGTTCGTTGCTAAAGACTTGCCAAAAAAAACAAAGTTAATATCCTAGGCGTGCGCTGGCTTCCTGACCTTCCTCACCAACTCCAGAGTCTAATGCCACGCCGGGCCATAGGTACGAATTCACAAAGGCGTGAACGATGATCAAAAAAAAATTATCTTATTTTTTTAAGGGAAATGTATCAAAAACTCTTCACGTAACATAACTATGTTACCACAGAAGTATTTATCATATACTTCAAACAAAGTCTTACTTCTTTATTAACTTGCCAATGATTTCATAAAAACGTAGAATGGCCGCACCAACCAACATCAGGCTGCGCATGTAGTCCAATACCGATCGCATACTTTTAATAATACTGCACAAGCTGATATATTAGCTAAATGCCAACTTTACGTATGCAAATTCCGATGACAAAGTCTCAAAAACAAGTTGCAAAATGTTCGTTTCTTCCAAACTTATACTTTTATTGCAACTACAGGCAAACGGGCGACCTTTTTTAAAAAAATCCCACACTGGAACAACGTGTGAAAACAAATGGGCCTCTTCACCAAACTGGCTAATAAAAGTTCCGTCCAAATAAAATTTAGTATGGGAAAATACACAGTTCACTAGGTTTGCCAAAAACCACTGCAGCACCACGAGGGTATAAATCAAAATTGCGGCCTCTCTTTACCTTGATAGGTACAGTATCACAGGGCAATCCATTGCCCTGTCACCCAGCGTGGAGCCTCCAACCCAATACTCTTCGTCGCCCGTTGCCGTCCGGCACACCAGTCCGCGCCGTCACATGGCTCTCTCTTCGACGGTCGCTCGCCACGAACTCCCGCGGCCCCAGCTGATTTTTTCTTCCCGGCAAGCCGAATGTCTGACGTCATCAGCCAACCCCCGGGCGCTCGCCAAGTGGTATTTACGTGAAACACAATCGATGTTCTTAAACTCATAATCGATAGCTACCAAACGGCATATAACTAATTAACAGAAACAAATATAATTTAAAAAAATTTACAGATAAATTAACATTAATTAAAAAAGCGTAAAAATACGTGAAATAAAAAATTCATATAAAACTAGAGACCAGCAACAAAAATAAATTACAAGTAAAAATGTGGCCCTGCCGGCCACAACCTCCGCCTTGAACAAAAAAAAATTTAAACAGCAAAGAAAATTTTAAAAATAACCACAACTACAAATTATAAAAATAAACATACCAGAGTAAGTTCCAAATAAAATAAAAATAAAAATATTTAGCCATATTCACCCTAAAAGGGTCATCCACATTCATTTTAGGAACTCCGCCTTACAAACATTTTCAAATGACTAACATGGGCCTTTTTTACCTTATTATTTCTTTCAACTTCTTCCAACAAGACAGTAACCGGCCCTAAAATCTTTACAATCTTATACGGTCCATCATACTTATTCTCTAACTTAGAGCTCTGATACCCTACTTTGTCACTCAAAACAAATTGTCTGCATAGCACTTCATCACCAATTTTAAATACATTATCCACTCGCCCCTTATTATAAAACTTACTCATTTTCTTTCTAACCTTTTGCAGATTTTCGGCTGCTTCTTCCCACATTTTTTCCAACAAACGGGGGCTTCGGGTTTCCAAAAGGGCTGGACGCAAACCCCAACAATTTAGTAAAGGATGGGGTACATTTCTTCCCAAAAAAATTTCCGATGGTGTGAATTTAGTACCACTGTGTATGGTCATGTTAAAAGCTAAATTTAATACGTGGATAACACTGTCCCACTTCCGTTGGTTACGTTGATGAAAAATCGTGAGGGCCACTTTGACATTTTTATTCACCCTTTCAACCAAATTAGGGTTGGGATAATAGGGGCTGGTAGTAATATGTTTTATACCCCAATCTAAACACATCACTTCAAAACACTTACTCTTAAAATATGTAGCATTATCTGATACTACTTGCTCCGGGCTACCAAACAAACCCCACACTTTAGTTTCTAAAGCCTTAATAATATTCTCGCTTTTCATATTACGCAAAGGCAAAAAAAACAAAATTTAGAAAAACCATCTACCGCTATAAGTAAGCAATTATTCCCCCCTAATGATCTAGGTAGGGGCCCAAAAATGTCCAAATAAACCCTTTCCCAAGGTCTAGTCAGAGCTTCAACAGAGTATTTACCTATCTTACTATGTCTAGATTGCTTAGCGCGCTGGCAATCTTCACAGCTTAAAACATGATCTTTTACGTCTTTTTTCAAACCTGGCCAAAAAAATTCTTTAGAGATTTTATCTATAGTTTTTTCGATTCCGCCATGCGCGCCTATATTAGAATCATGGTAATACCGCATTATCATTTTCCTTACCCCCTTAGGAACAAAAACTTTATGTTCTCCATCTTTCATCCAACACAAAAGCCCGTCTTTCATTCCTAAGTCTATAGTAGTATCCTGTCCCAAACGCGTTATTAAATCTTTAGTCTCAGGATCCTCTTTTTGTATTTCGCGCAAATCAATAAATCCTTGAGGGAATTCCCTCAGGATGTTACATTCTTCCTTGTCTTCAGTTCTCATTTCGTCTTTACACTGAAACTCATGTTCATCAAACATGCGCGATAAGGCATCGGCCACTACATTATCCTGTCCTTTCATATGTTTGAGGTCAAAACGAAAACGCGTCAACCGCATGATCCACCGCCCTATTTTCCCTAGTTGCCGCGGGTGGGAAAAAAGCCATGTCAAAGCCTGGTTGTCAGTCCATAATTCAAATTTCTCATGTTCAAGAAAACTCTCAAATCTCTCCAACGCAAATATGCACGCTAATGCTTCCTTCTCATATACACTGTATTTTAACTCGTGCTTATTTAGGGATTTACTAGCATACATAACAGGTTTTAAACCTCCCTCACGTTCTTGCAACAAAACCGCCCCCAGACCTACTCCCGAAGCGTCCACTTGCACAATAAATTTTTGCTCAAAATCCGGAAGTATTAAAATGGGGGGTTGAGCTATGGCTTTCTTTAAATTCCTAAAGGCCTGTTCTTCCTCTTCCCCCCATACAAACTTAACATCTTTCCTTTTCAAATTATTTAAAGGCGCGCATAGGTTAGCGTAATTCGGTATAAAACGGGAAAAATAACCAAGCATTCCTAAAAAGCGCATCACTCCCTTAACATTACGGGGGGCCGGGAAATTAACTATGGGGTTTATCTTATCTTGGTCCATGACCAATTCACCTTCTCGGATTATGTATCCTAAAAATTTTATCTCGCTACGGGCCCAAACTATTTTTTCCGGATTTACGGTAAAGCCGGCTCCCTTTAGTTTCTCAAGTACTTTTCTTATATGTTCTATATGTTCTTCAAAACTATTTGAAAAAACACAAATATCATCCAAGAAACTTATTACAAATTTATACTGATATTCTTGTAATATGTGCCCTAAAATTCGTGACAAACATTGGGCCCCAAAATTCACCCCAAAAGGCACTCTAGTCCATTCAAAGTGCCCCCAAGGAGTGACAAACCCGGTAAATTTCTGACTACTTGCTTCTAATTCACATTGATGAAACGCCGAGTTCAAATCAAGCACCGTAAAAAACTTGGCTTTTCCCAAATATTGCAAAACAATTTCAACTTTAGGCATGGGAAACGGATCTAGTTTTACCCTGTCATTAAGGAGGCGATAGTCAAGGACCAAACGATATTTGCCCTTATTTTTCTTATCTACTAAAAAGGCCGGTGAGGCAAAATTGGATTTAGAAGGGACTATTACCTTATTATCAAGTAAATCATTAATAATTTCTCGAAAGGCTTTCATTTTAGGCGGTGCACATTGATACGGCACACATTTAATAGGGGTTTCATCTACCAGCACGATCTTGTATGGCATTAGCGTACATTTGCCAATTTTAGTAGTGATAACATCCTTATATTCCTCGCTTAATTGCTGTATCTGCAATTTTTCCTTCTCACCCAACCTTTGCTCTAACCCTTCGATACCACCACAAACCACCTTTCTTTTTTTTTTATTCTCCCACAATTTTATCTTAATTTTATCATTAAAATCGAACCTCATTACTTTCTCGCCGCACACTATTATAGCCTTACTATCATTTAAAAAATCCATTCCCAAAACTACTTCATGGATCAAATCGGGCATTACCCAGAATTCACGTGTCCAAGATAAATGTTCCAATTTAAAATGTAAAAATACTTTCACCTTTACCTGAACCTTTTGCCCGTCCGCCATGGCCACATTAATGCCTTGACTACTTACGATCTTAGTTTTCAAAAATTTATGATCGCGCACCAAATTACTCAAAAATTTCTGCTGGATGAAACTACAACTAGCCCCCGTATCAAGTAAAGCTTCTATCTCACGATCATACAACCAAACTTTGACACATAAACCTCTTTTTGCCTGAATGACCGCCAAACTATGCTTATTGTTAAATCGATATTTCTTAACTTCCTTACGGAAATTACATTTCCCGCTATTATGACCATCTTTATTACAAAAACCACAAACTAATTTTTTCTTGCGATTACATTTTTTTATCAAATGGTCCATGCTGCCACACCTAAAACATGTCTTGTGTCTTTCCTGCTCCGGTTTCTTTTTAAAGCAAAATTTTTCTAAATGACCATATTTGCCACAAAAACCACAAACAAATTTATTAACCTCCGAAACCGAGCAATCCTTAGCAAAATGCCCTACCTTATTACACTTAAAACAAGTCTTATCAATTTTTTCATTACCCGGCGTTTTAAAACAAACCGGTTTAAAATTGATTTTGCCTTTACACTTATCGAATTCACATTTAGCGTAAAAAATATTATCAACCTGGATAGCCCAAGTGTTGAGTTCCTCCACACTATTAGGTCTGCCAATAAATGCGCATTCGTGTCTGATGGCAGGATTTAGATTTTCCAAAATAATAGCTACAAAACGGTGATCATCTAACTGCAGACCAAATACATTAACGTGATTTCTAATATCCTGTATAAATTCTAAGGTGCTTTCTTTTTCCCGTTGAAAACGGAAAATCAATTCCTTAATTAGATCGTCCTTCACCCTCTTAGGGCACAAATATTCCCACAAATTCTCTTTCACTACCGACCATCCAACAGACTTATTTATACCTGACGTAATCACGTCTCTAGCGATCCCGCTACATTTAGTCGAAATACACCTTAACAATTCTTGCTCATTTTGTAAACAACAATTAGTTTTCAAACTATCTACCCCCAAGCAAAACTTTATTAAATCTCTTGGCCCACCGGAGCATAAAGATGGCAACCTATCCAGTTCCTTAAAAAGCAATTTACTTTGCATAGCAGTATTCAATGAATTTACTTGGCTGATCTCCGAATTCTCCACATTTTCCTCAACAGGTTTTTTCCTCCCTTCTTTAATGTGGGTACTTAATTTCCTGCGTAAGGTATCAATGTCATCCTCCAGACCACTCTCTACTCCCGCTGCTTGCAAATTAGCGTAAACCTGTTCTTTGGGAAGTTTATAAATCCAAGAAACTGCCATTATTAAAAAAATCAAAAAAGTCAGCAAAATCGCAAAAGTCCAAAGTCTCTGCCAAGCAGAGTGGCGCAGGTTGTAACCCTTCTTCCTCCTTAATTGGAAGAGGGGTTGCGTCCCCGACTCACTCTGGGCGCGAAGGGAAAAAATAAATATTAAAACCAGGCATAAAAAGCTAAACAATATAAATTCCCCACACCACTGCCCAGGGGTCAGGCCAAAAAATTTAAAGGATATAATAGCAGAGTAACCATTAAACAAACAAGAGGCAAGACTTTGGACGTATGTTATTAAAAAATAGAAATTTGCAAAAATAATTTTTACTATACATAACCATACAAGCTTAGTTACAAAAGCTGACGTTAATAATGGCAGCATCTTATCCCCATTTGCGATACTAACAATAACCTTTAAAAAATCGTAAAAAATATAAATACTGATAACAACAAGTATAAAAATATATAAGGGCGTGAGGCGTGGCCACTATAAAATATCAAAATTTACTGACTGCCCTAATACCAAAAATCAAACAAGACAATCAATACAAATATATAAAAAATTCTACAATAATAAAACTGAAGTACAAAAAATTTATTTAAATAAAGTTCTTAAACTCTCAATCAACGGTTTAGTCTTTCTTCAGATGTTCGTTGCTAAAGACTTGCCAAAAAAAACAAAGTTAATATCCTAGGCGTGCGCTGGCTTCCTGACCTTCCTCACCAACTCCAGAGTCTAATGCCACGCCGGGCCATAGGTACGAATTCACAAAGGCGTGAACGATGATCAAAAAAAAATTATCTTATTTTTTTAAGGGAAATGTAGCAAAAACTCTTCACGTAACATAACTATGTTACCACAGAAGTATTTATCATATACTTCAAACAAAGTCTTACTTCTTTATTAACTTGCCAATGATTTCATAAAAACGTAGAATGGCCGCACCAACCAACATCAGGCTGCGCATGTAGTCCAATACCGATCGCATACTTTTAATAATACTGCACAAGCTGATATATTAGCTAAATGCCAACTTTACGTATGCAAATTCCGATGACAAAGTCTCAAAAACAAGTTGCAAAATGTTCGTTTCTTCCAAACTTATACTTTTATTGCAACTACAGGCAAACGGGCGACCTTTTTTAAAAAAATCCCACACTGGAACAACGTGTGAAAACAAATGGGCCTCTTCACCAAACTGGCTAATAAAAGTTCCGTCCAAATAAAATTTAGTATGGGAAAATACACAGTTCACTAGGTTTGCCAAAAACCACTGCAGCACCACGAGGGTAAAAATCAAAATTGCGGCCTCTCTTTACCTTGATAGGTACAGTATCACAGGGCAATCCATTGCCCTGTCACCCAGCGTGGAGCCTCCAACCCAATACTCTTCGTCGCCCGTTGCCGTCCGGCACACCAGTCCGCGCCGTCACATGGCTCTCTCTTCGACGGTCGCTCGCCACGAACTCCCGCGGCCCCAGCTGATTTTTTCTTCCCGGCAAGCCGAATGTCTGACGTCATCAGCCAACCCCCGGGCGCTCGCCAAGTGGTATTTACGTGAAACACAATCGATGTTCTTAAACTCATAATCGATAGCTACCAAACGGCATATAACTAATTAACAGAAACAAATATAATTAAAAAAATTTACAGATAAATTAACATTAATTAAAAAAGCGTAAAAATACGTGAAATAAAAAAACCATATAAAACTAGAGACCAGCAACAAAAATAAATTACAAGTAAAAATGTGGCCCTGCCGGCCACACATTGTAAATACAAATTTTTAATATATTCTTATCCAAACAACCTTAATTTCAGATATTGGCAATGACAAATAAACATAGTGTAATCCACCGCTTTTATTTCCCGATTTCCGAAATTATACCTCTTACGTGTAACAGGGGTGAATGGGGAAGATGCCACAGTTAAGGGATTTTAAACTCACAAATTTCGAATTACACATGAAATAAAATTTAGCATTAGGATACCATTTTCGTTGTACATTTGTGTATGTCAGAAATGGATGAAAAGTCTCGTAAAAAAATTAATGGAAATAAAATTTAACCAAATGTTAAGGCTTGTATGAGTGGCATGTTCCCCCAATAGTAAGGGTAAGATGCCACTTGATATGGGGGAAAATGCCACCATCTGTAAACTAAACAGTGGTATTAAAAATATGATGAGTGTGTTAAGAAAAAGTAGTTATATTGGTTTTTATAGTAAATATAACATACAGATTTACACAAAAAATCACTTTGTTTACAAAACTCTGTTGAAGAACATCATGGCATACCTCACACGTATCACAATGTAAATTTCTGAACTACAATCTTCATGAAACCATTTTCTACATGCAACACATTGGATCCAGTCACATTTGGGACCTTTTTTAGCATAGAAGTACCCATTACATACTGCACAAAAATCATCACTACCATTGATATCATCTAGTTCACTGTCACTCTTACTATCTTGGCAAGTTTCGCCACTACACGAAGTCGACGAGCTCACTTTCCTCTTTCTTTTTCTTTGGGGAGCACGTTTGATCGTTTTCTCTTTGGCTTGTTGTTTCATCTTGTTTTTCATCTTGATATCCTTTTGAAGTTGTGATTTTCGCATGTCCATTAGTCTTGCTGGTGAATTCAGGACCACTGCTGTTTGCTTCTTACGACCAGTTGGCTTAGGCATAGTAAGAACAGGAACAGGCGATATTTCTTCGAAGGAACTCATGCTGCTATCTTTATTTGTCGAATGTATTGACACATCATTGGCCGAATCAGTTGCCTCGTTTTCAGGAGCATAGGAGCAAGAAGCAATTGTCGATGCAATAGGCATCGTGACATTTTCTGCAAGAGTAGAAGAATTTTCACTTGTAACAACTTTATCAGCATATGCTGCTGTATTTAGGTTGTTACCAGAAGCATTGTCTGATAGAGCGAAAGCGTGTGCAGGAATTTTTTGCGGGTTGTAAGGATAGATGCCACAAGCAGAAAATCCTGCACTACCATTGCCCATTGTTGCGGTTGGACTCCAAGGTGAATTCAACAATGTTTCAAATTGGAGACGTGTCAGTTTTCTGCCGGGGTTGCTGTAAATCCAAGTGTTTACAGCTTGCTGCCAAAATTTCTTCAAAGATTTGAAAAACGACCAGTCTAAGGGTTGCAGATACTGGGTTGTGTGGCTTGGAAGGCAGATTAGTATTATGTCGTTGTCTGCAGCGAAGTTCAGTACATCAACATCTGAGCTGTGGGAACTATGACCATCCAAAACAAGCAAACACTTTCCTGCTTCCTTTCGAGGCAAAAAATGTCTTTTTAACCAGTCAAAAAATATCTCAGTATTTACGCAAGCAGACATTTAATTCATTTTGACGTGTGAGCCAGGTGGCAGGCCGTCTTCAAATTCTGGCTTCTTTCTTTTTCCTTTAAAAATGCTGTATGGGGGCAAGAAGATCCCTTATGCATTGCAACAAGCAATTACGCTGATCGTCTAACCTTTCTCTCCAGATATAACATGGTGAACATCTCTATTACCTTTGGTAGTTATCACTCAACCTGTTGATTTGAAGACTACACTCGCCCATGTTGTAAATCTTCCTTGGGGCACTGAGAAAGTAATTTTCTTCACAAACATGCAAAAGCACTTGAAAATAGTTGTCAACTTATTTACGGGACATTCCAGTCCACGTGCGATGGAGATACCCTGTGTCTTCCTAAGTGTTACTTCAGGTTGACGTTTCAAAAACAGTTGTAGCCAGTCGTATCCAGCTAATTTCGTTTCAGTTTGCTCCTTTAGTAACATTTCCAGCATCAATTCGTCTTTTCAATGTTTTGTAGGGTATGTGGTAAAACTGGGACGCATCCCATACTTTCATTTTCCCGTTTTTCACATCTTCAGAAGCAAGAAGTAAGTTTTCTTCCGACCAGGACGCAAGATCTGTTTTCCTCTCGTACCTGCGGGGAATAACCTGTTTGGGAAAAGGTGTAGAATTAACAGCTTTGCTAAAAAGTAGTTAATGCACACAAATAATATTGCTATCAAAATGGAATTATAATACATTATCATGGGGGAAGATGCCACTTGACGTGGCATTTTACCCCACGTATTGGGGTAACACGCCACTTACATTTTTTTTACTCCAATATTCTCAGCGGGAATCGCCACACTTCACTTCAAAGGCGTTAAAGAGTGTTGAATCTTCGTATACCACTAGTTTTATGCATAAGTATAAATTAAATTTCTTACGTCTTACGAAATGGTAGTAAAATATTATAAGATACATACTCACATTTCAATATCTTCATATATTTAACCATAAAACGATGAAAAAGGGTCCTACACGCCGTGACTCCTCGTGGCTTCTTGTACATGTTCAGCGCTGTCTCGCTACGCGGCTGGAGCTGCTATCTGTGTTTTTGTTCGGAAATACGTCCGCCTCAGGCATCTTCCCCCGACAGGCATCTTCCCCCCGGTTACCTTATAATAAAAATTAAAGGTAAAAGTCTCTAAAATTGAACTATTGAACATTGCTATTTACATGATTGAAAACTCAAAATTATAATATTTTTATATTTATTTTTGTATGTTTACCTGTTTGTTCCATAATCAATCAAAAATTACTGACATGGAAGTTCAGATCACATCCGACCCTTCGAGATCCCTGATGATCCTGCCAAAGATCCTCATCTTCGGTGGGCACACCTCACCAGTCGATCATCAGGAGCTCAAGTTCAAATGGCATCAGTGCATATAGTCCCACTCTGGATGTGGTAACAGCCCTCACGTCTTCCACAAACTGCTTGATTCTCTGTCTTTCTGCAGTGCTCACTGCCTTACGTAATACCTTCATTCTTACCATGCTTTACGAAGGAAAAAAAAACTCACAAGTGCCATATAAATTAAATTATGTCCCAGGGCGTAAGTCAAAAACGTTAGGTTCTGCTGTGGGGGAAAGTAGATGTAAAACAGCTACGTCCAACTTCCGTCCCGCTGCGCTGCTCTCTAGGTGACATGAACTTAGTTTTGTGTGCACACAACTCTGGGATTTCTTCATAGCTTAAACCCGTGTGTCTGCATGAGTGTAGAAGTTTTTGAGAGCCCGCTTAAGATTGGACCTTGGTTATTGTATTCACTGGAGTGACATATGACTGCCGGAAGGGTGGGAGGCGACGGTTGAGCGATGTAGCGCTGCCCGCAGCCTCACTGACTCTCCAGACGCGCCATCACTAGCCGGGGCAAGGGTGGGAGGCGACGGTTGAGCGATGTAGCGCTGCCCGCAGCCTCACTGACTCTCCAGACGCGCCATCACTAGCCGGGGCAAGGGTGGGAGGCGACGGTTGAGCGATGTAGCGCTGCCCGCAGCCTCACTGACTCTCCAGACGCGCCATCACTAGCCGGGGCAAGGGTGGGAGGCGACGGTTGAGCGATGTAGCGCTGCCCGCAGCCTCACTGGCTCTCCAGACGCGCCATCACTAGCCGGGGCAAGGGTGGGAGGCGACGGTTGAGCGATGTAGCGCTGCCCGCAGCCTCACTGGCTCTCCAGACGCGCCATCACTAGCCGGGGCAAGGGTGGGAGGCGACGGTTGAGCGATGTAGCGCTGCCCGCAGCCTCACTGACTCTCCAGACGCGCCATCACTAGCCGGGGCAAGGGTGGGAGGCGACGGTTGAGCGATGTAGCGCTGCCCGCAGCCTCACTGGCTCTCCAGACGCGCCATCACTAGCCGGGGCAAGGGTGGGAGGCGACGGTTGAGCGATGTAGCGCTGCCCGCAGCCTCACTGACTCTCCAGACGCGCCATCACTAGCCGGGGCAAGGGTGGGAGGCGACGGTTGAGCGATGAAGCGCTGCCCGCAGCCTCACTGACTCTCCAGACGCGCCATCACTAGCCGGGGCAAGGGTGGGAGGCGACGGTTGAGCGATGTAGTGCTGCCCGCAGCCTCACTGACTCTCCAGACGCGCCATCACTAGCCGGGGCAAGGGTGGGAGGCGACGGTTGAGCGATGTAGTGCTGCCCGCAGCCTCACTGACTCTCCAGACGCGCCATCACTAGCCGGGGCAAGGGTGGGAGGCGACGGTTGAGCGATGTAGTGCTGCCCGCAGCCTCACTGACTCTCCAGACGCGCCATCACTAGCCGGGGCAAGGGTGGGAGGCGACGGTTGAGCGATGTAGTGCTGCCCGCAGCCTCACTGACTCTCCAGACGCGCCATCACTAGCCGGGGCAAGGGTGGGAGGCGACGGTTGAGCGATGTAGTGCTGCCCGCAGCCTCACTGACTCTCCAGACGCGCCATCACTAGCCGGGGCAAGGGTGGGAGGCGACGGTTGAGCGATGTAGTGCTGCCCGCAGCCTCACTGACTCTCCAGACGCGCCATCACTAGCCGGGGCAAGGGTGGGAGGCGACGGTTGAGCGATGTAGTGCTGCCCGCAGCCTCACTGACTCTCCAGACGCGCCATCACTAGCCGGGGCAAGGGTGGGAGGCGACGGTTGAGCGATATAGTGCTGCCCGCAGCCTCACTGACTCTCCAGACGCGCCATCACTAGCCGGGGCAAGGGTGGGAGGCGACGGTTGAGCGATGTAGTGCTGCCCGCAGCCTCACTGACTCTCCAGACGCGCCATCACTAGCCGGGGCAAGGGTGGGAGGCGACGGTTGAGCGATGTAGTGCTGCCCGCAGCCTCACTGACTCTCCAGACGCGCCATCACTAGCCGGGGCAAGGGTGGGAGGCGACGGTTGAGCGATGTAGCGCTGCCCGCAGCCTCACTGACTCTCCAGACGCGCCATCACTAGCCGGGGCAAGGGTGGGAGGCGACGGTTGAGCGATGTAGTGCTGCCCGCAGCCTCACTGGCTCTCCAGACGCGCCATCACTAGCCGGGGCAAGGGTGGGAGGCGACGGTTGAGCGATGTAGCGCTGCCCGCAGCCTCACTGACTCTCCAGACGCGCCATCACTAGCCGGGGCAAGGGTGGGAGGCGACGGTTGAGCGATGTAGCGCTGCCCGCAGCCTCACTGACTCTCCAGACGCGCCATCACTAGCCGGGGCAAGGGTGGGAGGCGACGGTTGAGCGATGTAGCGCTGCCCGCAGCCTCACTGACTCTCCAGACGCGCCATCACTAGCCGGGGCAAGGGTGGGAGGCGACGGTTGAGAGATGTAGCGCTGCCCGCAGCCTCACTGACTCTCCAGACGCGCCATCACTAGCCGGGGCAAGGGTGGGAGGCGACGGTTGAGCGATGTAGTGCTGCCCGCAGCCTCACTGACTCTCCAGACGCGCCATCACTAGCCGGGGCAAGGGTGGGAGGCGACGGTTGAGCGATGTAGTGCTGCCCGCAGCCTCACTGACTCTCCAGACGCGCCATCACTAGCCGGGGCAAGGGTGGGAGGCGACGGTTGAGCGATGTAGCGCTGCCCGCAGCCTCACTGACTCTCCAGACGCGCCATCACTAGCCGGGGCAAGGGTGGGAGGCGACGGTTGAGCGATGTAGCGCTGCCCGCAGCCTCACTGACTCTCCAGACGCGCCATCACTAGCCGGGGCAAGGGTGGGAGGCGACGGTTGAGCGATGTAGCGCTGCCCGCAGCCTCACTGACTCTCCAGACGCGCCATCACTAGCCGGGGCAAGGGTGGGAGGCGACGGTTGAGCGATGTAGCGCTGCCCGCAGCCTCACTGACTCTCCAGACGCGCCATCACTAGCCGGGGCAAGGGTGGGAGGCGACGGTTGAGCGATGTAGTGCTGCCCGCAGCCTCACTGACTCTCCAGACGCGCCATCACTAGCCGGGGCAAGGGTGGGAGGCGACGGTTGAGCGATGTAGCGCTGCCCGCAGCCTCACTGACTCTCCAGACGCGCCATCACTAGCCGGGGCAAGGGTGGGAGGCGACGGTTGAGCGATGTAGCGCTGCCCGCAGCCTCACTGACTCTCCAGACGCGCCATCACTAGCCGGGGCAAGGGTGGGAGGCGACGGTTGAGCGATGTAGCGCTGCCCGCAGCCTCACTGACTCTCCAGACGCGCCATCACTAGCCGGGGCAAGGGTGGGAGGCGACGGTTGAGCGATGTAGCGCTGCCCGCAGCCTCACTGACTCTCCAGACGCGCCATCACTAGCCGGGGCAAGGGTGGGAGGCGACGGTTGAGCGATGTAGCGCTGCCCGCAGCCTCACTGACTCTCCAGACGCGCCATCACTAGCCGGGGCAAGGGTGGGAGGCGACGGTTGAGCGATGTAGCGCTGCCCGCAGCCTCACTGACTCTCCAGACGCGCCATCACTAGCCGGGGCAAGGGTGGGAGGCGACGGTTGAGCGATGTAGCGCTGCCCGCAGCCTCACTGGCTCTCCAGACGCGCCATCACTAGCCGGGGCAAGGGTGGGAGGCGACGGTTGAGCGATGTAGCGCTGCCCGCAGCCTCACTGGCTCTCCAGACGCGCCATCACTAGCCGGGGCAAGGGTGGGAGGCGACGGTTGAGCGATGTAGCGCTGCCCGCAGCCTCACTGGCTCTCCAGACGCGCCATCACTAGCCGGGGCAAGGGTGGGAGGCGACGGTTGAGAGATGTAGCGCTGCCCGCAGCCGAGACGCGTGTGTCGTGGTGCTGTCAACTACACGCGAGGGGGGAGGACAGTGGGTGGCGGTCTCCTTGCCCCAGGGGGGAGGGGCGCAGCCCTCGGCCACGCTGGGAGGGTGTAGGAGGGCTGTTGCGCCTCTGTGCATCCACCCGTGCTGGCTAATCTCCAGCCACGTGGTTAAGATTAGTCACACTTACCCCCCGCCCACCCGCGCACCCAGTCGCGACCCGCTGGTGCAGAAACACACGTCCGCAGATAAAAACACGCAACAGTCCACCCGATATCAGCTTCCCTCGCATCTGAGTCACTCGCCATCATCTTTGCGTGCGTGATCGATACCGAGCTATGTAATACTTCAGCGGCGCTCTCTCACGCACTGCGTTTGTTTCTTCTTCATTAGGAGATATGTCTTCATATACTTACCAGCTAATGCCCGCATGCACTGCATTTCCTCAATCAACATTTTTTTGTTATTTTTTTAAAGTAGCTACACATATACAAAGCAACTCTCTATCTGTAGGTTATTATTAATCTATGTATTTCTCTATATCTCATTATCTATATCTATAAATTAATCATTACCTCTATATCTCTATATCTATATCTATATATACACGTATATATCCACATATATATATATATATATATATATATATATACGTTATTCCATCTCTCTCTATCTTGTTTCTCTATATAGCGATAGCTCTTATATGTCATTCTTTATATCAATTAAAAAATTAAATTTGTTTATTTTATTCATCTTTTTATCTGTCACAGGTGTTACATAGTTATATAAAAACAAATTCAAATGCAATGTTGTTTTACAATTTCAAAGCAATCAGTGAAAAACTTTCTGTATTTAAGATTTTAAACGAACAATTACATTTTTATTTGCATAGAAGATATAGATTTTCCTGTCAAGTAGTGAACTAAAGATTGACGCTAATTTCTAGAAAGTGCTTCTTTTCAAGCAAGGTGATGGGTAAGTTTCAACCAGGAGTTAGTGGTTTAAAACAAATTTTGAATATATGTAGTTGCTTGTGTGTGATAACTTATGTGTTCTTGCGGGCTTGTAGTCGTTCACGCGGTTATGGTTTGAAGAATCAATTCATGTGTGATTTCGGATTAGTAGATGAGTCACTTTAAAATACTTTACATTTAAACACACAAAATAGTAGTATTTTGGGACTTCAATGTGTAATATCTACTTGCAATCGCGTGAAAGAATTTTATTGAAAACAATTATTGTTACGGGAATTAAATTTAAATTACTTAAAATTTTGGGTTGAATATCGAAATTATTCATTACTTCATTTCATTGATGAAATTAAAATAATACTTTTACAGTGCTATCCAATAAAAGGGTTTGATAAAATGACGTTTGCGCATGATTATCACGTGATTCACTTTTCTGCTGTGAATAAAAGCTGTTTATTCTTTGTAGAGGTATTCATTTGTTCACAAAATGTCTTATGATTAGGTATAATTTATTTTTGTTAATGTTTTTAATTATTTCAGATTATTTAATTTATTAACATAGTAAATCAGCTAAAAGTGTTTTTTTTAACCTCTTTTTACTTGTTGGTTAGCTTTTATTTATATTTACGTAATTTCTTTTATAGTATTTTCTTCTGGTTCTTTGTCTGAAAGAATAGTGATCATGCAATGTGACGGTACGTTGAAAATAGACAGAAACGGTAGTTCCCTGCCGAACGTGGAAACTCAAGGAAAAATTTATCATCGGAATTGGAAAGAGACAGCGATGGGAAAGTACTTTTATACATGTATGCAGAGTTTTTTTGACGTGACAACGTCTAATAAATCGATGAACGCCGGCTGCACGCACAAAAAAGAATGACTCATTGTCCCGTTACGCTCATTGTACGCTTGCGCCGCATCTATCTCTCTTCCACTCGATTGGAACAACTAGCGATTTGACTTTTTCGAGACACATTAAACTTGAAACACTCCCATTCGTTTCCTACTTTTCCTATCATCGTCCTATCCTTAACAGAATAACACAGATTGGAAGAATTTAAATAGTAGACATGTATACAAGTTATAGTTAAAATAATCTCTTCGTTAAAGTAATAAACATATTTGAATTAATGAGTGCAAATAAAAGTAAATTTATCAATTAAATTGTAGATTTCATTTCACTCCTTCTTTGTATCCATACAAAATAGTGATAATTCAATAAAAATGATTCAATTTTATTCATAAAAGTATGCAATCATTTCATCAATGTTTTGTTATGACGTCACGTTAAACTACCGTTCGTAAACCGACTTTACAGACAACCAATTTTGTTTAAACAGATAATTTATGTTTGAGTTAAATTTGTCTTTTTCATAGCAATAGTTTTTTTTTGTTATTCACAGTGACTTGTGCCAGGTTATAGAATGTGGATGCATATCGCCAGGTCGTCCAGTAGGCAAGTGTTCGGTCGAGGTACGAGAGGTCGCGTGTCAGGCGATGGGTCAAGAACCTACATGCATGAAGTAGAGCACAGAATATAACAGCCGTGGTCTGAGCTACGCCGAGTGTTATAAATCTTTTTAGTTGTAAAAATGTTTGGAATAAATCACTTGAGTAGTATACAATAGCCGGTCCTGAAACAGGCCTCAGGCGGTGGTGCCGGTGCCGGTGTCCGCCATCTTGGATTCTGACGTCACGACGGCCATCTTGGATGGTTGTGACCTTGACCTTTGACCTTGACCTTGAATTTGATCCTCAAAAATCGCCAAAATCCGCCAAAATTGGGCAAAATTTGCCCAAAATTCCTCAAAAATCGCCAAAATTTCCATTTCTGTGGAAAAAAGTTCCGCCAAAAAATCTCAAAAAATTCCACAAATTAAAAATTTCTCATTTCGAGGGAAAAATTTCCCGTTTCGAGGGAAAAATTCCCGTTTTTAGTCCTTAAAAATCCCAGCGGCTGAAAATTCCTAAAACTGGCTTAAGCATCCTTAACTCAAGCCTCAGTTAAGCCATTTCTAGGAATAAGGATACCATGACCGCCATCTTGAATTATTACGTCATCGTTGCAATTTCCGTTACGGCCGCCATCTTTAAATTTATTATCCGATTTTAAAGAAAAAAAAATTTAAAATTCATAAAACAAATTAAATAATAAAATTTTTAATAAAATATTTAAAAAACAAACATTTACGACACGGAGCTCGGAGTCCTCGGTTCGAACCCGACGAGTGCAAAAAAAATAAAAATGGCGACCGATCCTTCCCCCGAGGTGGCTGCAGGCATACTGACTCCCACCACTTTTTATCATCATCTAGTATGACGTCATGGCCGCCATCTTGTCTTCGATGCTGGAAGCCATCATCATTGTATCGTCGGCTAGAGTGCGCCGATGACATGTTAGTTTAATTCGTATCCGCAAGAGTGCAGTAATCATTTATTACTGTGACATCCGCCATCTTGTCATTTGGCCGCCATCTTGAAAATCCGTAATTATTTAGCTAGAAATTCGGGAAAAGTTCCAAAATTCATTAAATAAATCACTCATTAATTTACATATTGATTCGATCGATTCCCGTCCTCGGTTCGATACCCGATCGTTGCAATAATGTTTAATCTTATGTAAAAAAAATAATTTAAATAAACCATGTTCAACATTCTTAAAGAGACTTTAAATCCTCTACTACCACCATCCTATCAGACATCAAGACCACCATATTGGAAATGTGTAATTTTAATGCTAGAGATCCGGGAAAAAGTTCAGAAATCATTAAATAAATTTCCGATCAATATACTGATTAATTAGATCGACTAAGATCCTTGGTACGATCTAGGATGATGCAAAAAAAATTAAATATATCATCAATTTAACATAATAGTAACAGGTTCGAGGAATTAAACACCGCAAGTTCTTTTACAAACATAATATTTATTACATAATTTTTATTCTACTACAGGATCACTTACGAAAGCCAACAATCTTATAATCATTTAGTTCCGCAGCGGTGTGAAATGACTAATTCTTAGCTCCAATCGGTTTATACTAGACAGAGTCCAGCCAGAACCTTTACAGACATAGTCCACCTCTTCTTGACAGAGTTTCTGGATACCGTTTTTAACAGTTTGCTTCACATCGTTAGAACTGTAAATTACTGCAGCAGATGTCTTGAATGCACACTTCTTCACTTCGTCATCGAACGGATATGGCTTTCCATATATACAGTCCAACCACAAGTTATATTTCAAAGGTCCGTTTGTTGCTACATCATCAGTAAGCTGATTGATTATCTTCTGTCTGATATCGTCAAGAAAATTACAAATGTCCTTCGACTCACCGAACGTATTTAGATAATAGTAGTCTTTCAACGTTCCACGAAATGCAGACTGCGCCAAGTAGAAGCCATTATCGTTCACTTGTAATGCTACGAACACAGTCTTAGGTTTAGTTCCATGTTCAGACGTCATAACAATCGGTTGCTGGGCATCTGTTTTTTTGGTTGTACGCTTTCGTGTCTCCAATCTAAAGCGAGGAGTCGAAATGTCGGCAGGTAGTTCAGCAGTAGGAGCACAGACTCCACCTTTACATTTTTTCGCATGATGTCGCAAACTGTCAATTCGAGTAAACCATTTAAGGCACTCATCACATCGAAACTTCATGCGAGAAGGATTCTTCGCGCATTTGCTCCGCTCATGTCTTCGTGCATCATGGTAAAATGCGAACGACGTATCACAGTAGCTGCAAGGATACCGTGGTGATGAAGACGATCCTTTCAGACCCGATCCAGATACAGGCGTTGCAACAGTAGTACCATTTCCAGGCATTCTCTTATGCACATCGATGCATCGTTGTTGCGCCGTAACCTTTACTTTCTGCCGCACAGCAGGACCTTTGCATGCCTTCATGTGCGTTTTCATATTATCTTTTCTAGCAAACTGCTTATGACATTTCTCACAAACAAACATTTTACGATATAGGTTCTTGGCACATTCGCTCCTCTCGTGTCGCCGAGCATTGCTGTTGTTTGAGAAAATCTTGTCACAGTAACAGCACCGATGTTCGCTAGTTGTCAAATCAGCATCCATTGAAGTCTCCATCGAGGTCGTATCGTCGATCGTCGTGGTTTCCTGCACATCCAGCTCAGTAGTCATTAAGCTATCTTCTGCTGGTGGTATCACATCTGTTGAAATCTCCTCCAATGTTGACATCGTCGTCGTTGCCAACGGGATCTGCTCCACCATTGTCGTCGCTGTCGTCAAGGTTCCCGTAGACGATGATACAACGTCCATCGAGTACGACGTTAAAGTCGGTAAATATGCCATCGAGTTCTCAAGAACAGGTAATTACGCGACTTATTCACCAGATGAAATAATCTAGGTGATCCTTACACCGTCGACGACAGTAACAAACTGAGCGACCTGCTGTCTAGGACTCGCTTATATACATGCACCGGATGGAATAATACGCAAGTCAAATCAAGAACCACTTACTATAATACCAGAGTCAAAACAACATTAAAAATAGAAGGACCATCAACGAAAAGGCAGCACATTTGGAAGCACCGACAACGAAAAGGCAGCACCGACAACGAAAAGGCAGCACATTTGGAAGCACCGACAACGAAAAGGCAGCACCGACAACGAAAAGGCAGCACCGACAACGAAAAGGCAGCACATTTGGAAGCACCGACAACGAAAAGGCAGCAGCGACAACGAAAAGGCAGCACATTTGGAAGCACCGACAACGAAAAGGCAGCACCGACAACGAAAAGGCAGCACATTTGGAAGCACCGACAACGAAAAGGCAGCACCGACAACGAAAAGGCAGCACATTTGGAAGCACCGACAAAGAAAAGGCAGCACCGCCAACGAAAAGGAAGCACATTTGGAAGCACCGACAAAGAAAAGGCAGCACCGCCAACGAAAAGGAAGCACATTTGGAAGCACCGACAACGAAAAGGCAGCACCGCCAAAGAAAAGACAGCACATTTGGAAGCACCGACAACGAAAAGGAAGCACCATCAACGAAAAGGCCGCACCGCCAACGAAAAGGAAGCACATTTGGAAGCACCGGCAAAGAAAAGGCAGCACCGCCCACGAAAAGGAAGCACATTTGGAAGCACCGACAAAGAAAAGGCAGCACCGCCAACGAAAAGGAAGCACATTTGGAAGCACCGACAACGAAAAGGCAGCACCATCGACGAAAAGGAAGCACATTAATTTGTCATTGACTGCAATATTCATTGGTTCCAATATTCATTGGCTCCAATATTCATTGGCTCCAATATTCAATGGCTCCAATATTCATTGACTCCAATATTCATTGGCTCCATCAGTCATTGACACCTACAGTCTTTTGGTTCCAAAAGTCTTTTGGCCCCAAATATATTAGGCTAGAATTCTTCGAGTCTAAGAGACTATGAGACCACATGGCTACGAGTCTAAAATGATCTAGCTGGTTACGAGTTATACATGGCTTGCGAGGCTACAGAGCTACGAAGTTTCTAGTACACAGGTTTACATGACTGCGAGGATACAGGACTACAAGTCTGCAAGAGTACTTGACTACGAAGGTACTCGTCTACATGACTCCAGTTACCGCATCTGTCTTCGACAGAATTTTCTCTTTTGCTCCAACTGCTCCATCAGCATTATGTTATAAGATTACAAGGCCTCTTGCTTACGTAGCTTCAAGTCTACGAGCCTCCAATGCATCATGACTACGAGACTACGAGCCATGAGGTTACGAGTCTATGCGATTGCGAGTCTTCTAGGTTACGTGATCGCGAGGCTATAGGACTACGAAGCTTCCAGAACGCATGGTTACGAGACTGCGAGGCTACAATTCTACGAGGTCCCAAGACATCCTGGCTACGCGACCACGAGACATGAGGTTACGAGACTACGTGACTACGAATCTTCAAGTTTACGAGACTGCGAGGCTACAGAGCTACGAAGCCTCTAGTACACAGGTTTACGTGACTGTGAGGATACAGGACTACCAGTCTGCATGAGTACTTGACTACGAAGCTACTCGTCTACAAGGCTACAATTACAGCATCTGTTTTCGTCAGAATTTTCTCTTTTGCTCCAACTGCACCACCAGCATTATGTTATAAGATTACAAGGCCGCTTGCTTATGTAGCTTCAAGTCTACGAGGATACTTGGATACATAGCTTCAATTCTACGAGGTCCTAAGACTTCATGACTACGCGACTTCGAGCCATGAGGTTACGAGATTACGTGACTACGAATCTTCATGTTTACGAGACTGTGAGGCTACAGAGCTACGAAGCCTCTAGAAAACGAGTTTACGTGACTGCGTGGATACAGGAATACAAGTTTGCATGAGTTCTTGACTACGAAGCTACTCGTCTACAAGGCTCCAATTGACACATCTGTCTTCGATGGAATTTTCTCTTTTGCTACATCTACGCCATCAGCATTATGTTATAAGATTACAAAGCTACTTGCTTACGTAGCTTCAAGTCTACGAGGCTCCAATACATCATGACTAAGAGACTACGAGCCATGAGGTTACGAGACTATGCGATTGCAAGTCTTCAAGGTTACGTCATCGCGAGGCCATAGGACTACGAAGCTTCCAGAACGCATGGTTACGAGAATGCATGACTAATTGGCCGCATGGCTACGAAACTTTATGTCTCTAACTGACTACAATAGCACTATTCAGTGGTGAGAGTTAATTTATTTCATGCAAAGGTACTTGCTGCAAGCAGTTCCGCTTTTCAACATCAGATGACGTCACGTTTTGCTTGCAGGTAAAATAATATTTATTTATTTTATGCGGGATGCGGGTTGTTCACTATCGATCGCATAAGAAGAATGGCATCGATAGTCTTCAAGGAGAAGGAAGTTCGTCCTTCCTGCTAGTGCTTCTCAGATTTCTCACGGTCCGCCATATTGGATTGCGACGTCACGGCTGCCATCTTGGATGGGTGTGACTTTGACCTTTGACCGAAACCGCAGGAATGATCGCAAGCACTCGGATTAATCATCAAAATATTGATAAGAATAATCAGGAGTACACGGAGAAAACCATCATAATATTGGCAAGAATAATCAGGAGCACACAGAGAAAAACGACACACGTTTTCTTTGATATCATAAAATTACAGAAAAAAATATTTAAAAATAAAAATAAATTAATAAAAAATTTAAAATAAAAACAAAAAATACATAAACAGATTCTGCTAGCTTGTAAACTTATCATTGTTGAGCAAAGATAGAGTTCTAGTACAAGCCAGAATTTTATGTATTTTTTGTTTTTATTTTAAATTTTTTATTAATTTATTTTTATTTTTAAATATTTTTTTCTGTAATTTTATTATATCAAAGAAAACGTGTGTCGTTTTTCTCTGTGTGCTCCTGATTATTCTTGCCAATATTATGATGGTTTTCTCCGTGTACTCCTGATTATTCTTATCAATATTTTGATGATTAATCCGAGTGCTTGCGATCATTCCTGCGGTTTCGGTCAAAGGTCAAAGTCACACCCATCCAAGATGGCAGCCGTGACGTCGCAATCCAATATGGCGGACCGTGAGAAATCTGAGAAGCACTAGCAGGAAGGACGAACTTCCTTCTCCTTGAAGACTATCGATGCCATTCTTCTTATGCGATCGATAGTGAACAACCCGCATCCCGCATAAAATAAATAAATATTATTTTACCTGCAAGCAAAACGTGACGTCATCTGATGTTGAAAAGCGGAACTGCTTGCAGCAAGTACCTTTGCATGAAATAAATTAACTCTCACCACTGAATAGTGCTATTGTAGTCAGTTAGAGACATAAAGTTTCGTAGCCATGCGGCCAATTAGTCATGCATTCTCGTAACCATGCGTTCTGGAAGCTTCGTAGTCCTATAGCCTCGCGATGACGTAACCTTGAAGACTTGCAATCGCATAGTCTCGTAACCTCATGGCTCGTAGTCTCTTAGTCATGATGTATTGGAGCCTCGTAGACTTGAAGCTACGTAAGCAAGTAGCTTTGTAATCTTATAACATAATGCTGATGGCGTAGATGTAGCAAAAGAGAAAATTCCATCGAAGACAGATGTGTCAATTGGAGCCTTGTAGACGAGTAGCTTCGTAGTCAAGAACTCATGCAAACTTGTATTCCTGTATCCACGCAGTCACGTAAACTCGTTTTCTAGAGGCTTCGTAGCTCTGTAGCCTCACAGTCTCGTAAACATGAAGATTCGTAGTCACGTAATCTCGTAACCACATGGCTCGAAGTCGCGTAGTCATGAAGTCTTAGGACCTCGTAGAATTGAAGCTATGTATCCAAGTATCCTCGTAGACTTGAAGCTACATAAGCAAGCGGCCTTGTAATCTTATAACATAATGCTGGTGGTGCAGTTGGAGCAAAAGAGAAAATTCTGACGAAAACAGATGCTGTAATTGTAGCCTTGTAGACGAGTAGCTTCGTAGTCAAGTACTCATGCAGACTGGTAGACCTGTATCCTCACAGTCACGTAAACCTGTGTACTAGAGGCTTCGTAGCTCTGTAGCCTCGCAGTCTCGTAAACTTGAAGATTCGTAGTCACGTAGTCTCGTAACCTCATGTCTCGTAGTCGCGTAGCCAGGATGTCTTGGGACCTCGTAGAATTGTAGCCTCGCAGCCTCGTAACCATGCGTTCTGGAAGCTTCGTAGTCCTATAGCCTCGCGATCACGTAACCTAGAAGACTCGCAATCGCATAGACTCGTAACCTCATGGCTCGTAGTCTCGTAGTCATGATGCATTGGAGGCTCGTAGACTTGAAGCTACGTAAGCAAGAGGCCTTGTAATCTTATAACATAATGCTGATGGAGCAGTTGGAGCAAAAGAGAAAATTCTGTCGAAGACAGATGCGGTAACTGGAGTCATGTAGACGAGTACCTTCGTAGTCAAGTACTCTTGCAGACTTGTAGTCCTGTATCCTCGCAGTCATGTAAACCTGTGTACTAGAAACTTCGTAGCTCTGTAGCCTCGCAAGCCATGTATAACTCGTAACCAGCTAGATCATTTTAGACTCGTAGCCATGTGGTCTCATAGTCTCTTAGACTCGAAGAATTCTAGCCTAATATATTTGGGGCCAAAAGACTTTTGGAACCAAAAGACTGTAGGTGTCAATGACTGATGGAGCCAATGAATATTGGAGTCAATGAATATTGGAGCCATTGAATATTGGAGCCAATGAATATTGGAGCCAATGAATATTGGAACCAATGAATATTGCAGTCAATGACAAATTAATGTGCTTCCTTTTCGTCGATGGTGCTGCCTTTTCGTTGTCGGTGCTTCCAAATGTGCTTCCTTTTCGTTGGCGGTGCTGCCTTTTCTTTGTCGGTGCTTCCAAATGTGCTTCCTTTTCGTGGGCGGTGCTGCCTTTTCTTTGCCGGTGCTTCCAAATGTGCTTCCTTTTCGTTGGCGGTGCGGCCTTTTCGTTGATGGTGCTTCCTTTTCGTTGTCGGTGCTTCCAAATGTGCTGTCTTTTCTTTGGCGGTGCTGCCTTTTCGTTGTCGGTGCTTCCAAATGTGCTTCCTTTTCGTTGGCGGTGCTGCCTTTTCTTTGTCGGTGCTTCCAAATGTGCTTCCTTTTCGTTGGCGGTGCTGCCTTTTCTTTGTCGGTGCTTCCAAATGTGCTGCCTTTTCGTTGTCGGTGCTGCCTTTTCGTTGTCGGTGCTTCCAAATGTGCTGCCTTTTCGTTGTCGGTGCTGCCTTTTCGTTGTCGGTGCTTCCAAATGTGCTGCCTTTTCGTTGTCGCTGCTGCCTTTTCGTTGTCGGTGCTTCCAAATGTGCTGCCTTTTCGTTGTCGGTGCTGCCTTTTCGTTGTCGGTGCTGCCTTTTCGTTGTCGGTGCTTCCAAATGTGCTGCCTTTTCGTTGTCGGTGCTGCCTTTTCGTTGTCGGTGCTGCCTTTTCGTTGTCGGTGCTTCCAAATGTGCTGCCTTTTCGTTGTCGGTGCTGCCTTTTCGTTGTCGGTGCTTCCAAATGTGCTGCCTTTTCGTTGATGGTCCTTCTATTTTTAATGTTGTTTTGACTCTGGTATTATAGTAAGTGGTTCTTGATTTGACTTGCGTATTATTCCATCCGGTGCATGTATATAAGCGAGTCCTAGACAGCAGGTCGCTCAGTTTGTTACTGTCGTCGACGGTGTAAGGATCACCTAGATTATTTCATCTGGTGAATAAGTCGCGTAATTACCTGTTCTTGAGAACTCGATGGCATATTTACCGACTTTAACGTCGTACTCGATGGACGTTGTATCATCGTCTACGGGAACCTTGACGACAGCGACGACAATGGTGGAGCAGATCCCGTTGGCAACGACGACGATGTCAACATTGGAGGAGATTTCAACAGATGTGATACCACCAGCAGAAGATAGCTTAATGACTACTGAGCTGGATGTGCAGGAAACCACGACGATCGACGATACGACCTCGATGGAGACTTCAATGGATGCTGATTTGACAACTAGCGAACATCGGTGCTGTTACTGTGACAAGATTTTCTCAAACAACAGCAATGCTCGGCGACACGAGAGGAGCGAATGTGCCAAGAACCTATATCGTAAAATGTTTGTTTGTGAGAAATGTCATAAGCAGTTTGCTAGAAAAGATAATATGAAAACGCACATGAAGGCATGCAAAGGTCCTGCTGTGCGGCAGAAAGTAAAGGTTACGGCGCAACAACGATGCATCGATGTGCATAAGAGAATGCCTGGAAATGGTACTACTGTTGCAACGCCTGTATCTGGATCGGGTCTGAAAGGATCGTCTTCATCACCACGGTATCCTTGCAGCTACTGTGATACGTCGTTCGCATTTTACCATGATGCACGAAGACATGAGCGGAGCAAATGCGCGAAGAATCCTTCTCGCATGAAGTTTCGATGTGATGAGTGCCTTAAATGGTTTACTCGAATTGACAGTTTGCGACATCATGCGAAAAAATGTAAAGGTGGAGTCTGTGCTCCTACTGCTGAACTACCTGCCGACATTTCGACTCCTCGCTTTAGATTGGAGACACGAAAGCGTACAACCAAAAAAACAGATGCCCAGCAACCGATTGTTATGACGTCTGAACATGGAACTAAACCTAAGACTGTGTTCGTAGCATTACAAGTGAACGATAATGGCTTCTAC
Organism: Bacillus rossius redtenbacheri; assembly: GCF_032445375.1. Classification (NCBI taxonomy): domain Eukaryota; kingdom Metazoa; phylum Arthropoda; class Insecta; order Phasmatodea; family Bacillidae; genus Bacillus; species Bacillus rossius. Next base: position 134,282,296 of record NC_086331.1, read on the forward strand.
TTGGCGCAGTCTGCATTTCGTGGAACGTTGAAAGACTACTATTATCTAAATACGTTCGGTGAGTCGAAGGACATTTGTAATTTTCTTGACGATATCAGACAGAAGATAATCAATCAGCTTACTGATGATGTAGCAACAAACGGACCTTTGAAATATAACTTGTGGTTGGACTGTATATATGGAAAGCCATATCCGTTCGATGACGAAGTGAAGAAGTGTGCATTCAAGACATCTGCTGCAGTAATTTACAGTTCTAACGATGTGAAGCAAACTGTTAAAAACGGTATCCAGAAACTCTGTCAAGAAGAGGTGGACTATGTCTGTAAAGGTTCTGGCTGGACTCTGTCTAGTATAAACCGATTGGAGCTAAGAATTAGTCATTTCACACCGCTGCGGAACTAAATGATTATAAGATTGTTGGCTTTCGTAAGTGATCCTGTAGTAGAATAGAAATTATGTAATAAATATTATGTTTGTAAAAGAACTTGCGGTGTTTAATTCCTCGAACCTGTTACTATTATGTTAAATTGATGATATATTTAATTTTTTTTGCATCATCCTAGATCGTACCAAGGATCTTAGTCGATCTAATTAATCAGTATATTGATCGGAAATTTATTTAATGATTTCTGAACTTTTTCCCGGATCTCTAGCATTAAAATTACACATTTCCAATATGGTGGTCTTGATGTCTGATAGGATGGTGGTAGTAGAGGATTTAAAGTCTCTTTAAGAATGTTGAACATGGTTTATTTAAATTATTTTTTTTACATAAGATTAAACATTATTGCAACGATCGGGTATCGAACCGAGGACGGGAATCGATCGAATCAATATGTAAATTAATGAGTGATTTATTTAATGAATTTTGGAACTTTTCCCGAATTTCTAGCTAAATAATTACGGATTTTCAAGATGGCGGCCAAATGACAAGATGGCGGATGTCACAGTAATAAATGATTACTGCACTCTTGCGGATACGAATTAAACTAACATGTCATCGGCGCACTCTAGCCGACGATACAATGATGATGGCTTCCAGCATCGAAGACAAGATGGCGGCCATGACGTCATACTAGATGATGATAAAAAGTGGTGGGAGTCAGTATGCCTGCAGCCACCTCGGGGGAAGGATCGGTCGCCATTTTTATTTTTTTTGCACTCGTCGGGTTCGAACCGAGGACTCCGAGCTCCGTGTCGTAAATGTTTGTTTTTTAAATATTTTATTAAAAATTTTATTATTTAATTTGTTTTATGAATTTTAAATTTTTTTTCATTAAAATCGGATAATAAATTTAAAGATGGCGGCCGTAACGGAAATTGCAACGATTACGTAATAATTCAAGATGGCGGTCATGGTATCCTTATTCCTAGAAATGGCTTAACTGAGGCTTGAGTTAAGGATGCTTAAGCCAGTTTTAGGAATTTTCAGCCGCTGGGATTTTTAAGGACTAAAAACGGGAATTTTTCCCTCGAAACGGGAAATTTTTCCCTCGAAATGAGAAATTTTTAATTTGTGGAATTTTTTGAGATTTTTTGGCGGAACTTTTTTCCACAGAAATGGAAATTTTGGCGATTTTTGAGGAATTTTGGGCAAATTTTGCCCAATTTTGGCGGATTTTGGCGATTTTTGAGGATCAAATTCAAGGTCAAGGTCAAAGGTCAAGGTCACAACCATCCAAGATGGCCGTCGTGACGTCAGAATCCAAGATGGCGGACACCGGCACCGGCACCACCGCCTGAGGCCTGTTTCAGGACCGGCTATTGTATACTACTCACTTGATTTTCTTTCGATGGTAATATTTTAGCAATATTCTGAAACCACGCGAGCGAAGCCGCAGATTATTAGCTAATAATTAATATAATTGAAATATGATGTCAGACTTTCGGTATGCTCCTAGTGCTACTGCTTGTATCGGGCAAAACAATCTCTGCATGTTTTTTTTTTTTTTTTTTTTTTTTTCAAAATGAGATATGCATTTGTCTTCAGAGTTTCGTTTAATTGGTGAATTCCTGTTACCAAATCAGCACTTACAGTATTTTTTATGTGAAATTTAATTAGACGAAATAAGTAGTGTATAAAAGGGTCTACTGACGTCACGGCGGCCATATTGGATAATCTTGACCTTGACCTTTGACCTTCACGTTTATCCCGGCGGCCATTTTCGATCCGCCATTTTGAAATCAAACATCCCACTCTGCGAACACTGCATATTTCGTTACGCCCGCCCTTTTGAAGGTGTATGACATCATCGTGGCACTTTTCTTTACGCTCGCCATCTTGGATTAGAACGTTGTGATTTTCGTTACGGCTGCTATTTGGATCAGATGTCACATTCACTTTGTTTAGATTCTTTCATGTCCGCCATATTTTTGTCTTCTTCTGAAGAGCGCAATCTGGGATGAATTCACGGCCGTCATATTGGTTTTTCCTAGTTCCACTGGAGGCCGCCATATTGGATACCGACATCTTTGTTTCTACTTTTTTTCCTGTCTCAGGCATGTGAGGTTGATGTTCCATTACCTGCCAAATGTTATTGGGGTCCTTATTAACATATTAAATTTAATTTTTTTATACAAAATACATCAGAAGTGCAGTTCGAACCATGACAGCTCGGACCTCTAAGTTGAAAACATACACTTTTAACCACAAGGCCATCGAGATATTTACCAGACTGAGAATTAAATAAGGTATATAAAATTATAACATGCACATTCGGAATTATAATTTTTTTGAAATCGAAGGAATATTAATATCACATGTTCGAGACAGAACCACCATCTTTTATTTTTCAATATTCGCTACCAGAGTGCTACTGCCACGTAATACACATGCCATCTGCCAAAGGGTGCTGTCGCCATATTTGTTTAATTTTTACCCGTTAGAGTGCAGGAATTATTTATTGCCAGGGCGCCCGCCATCTTGTTGGCGTGTTGGCCACCATCTTAAAAATCTGTAATTTTTAAGCTAGAAATTCGGAAAAATATTCTAAAAATTTTTGAAAATATCACCCATTAATATAATGAATGGTTCAATCAATTACAGTGCTTGCTTCGATCCTTGACTGATGCAAAAATGTTTATTCTAAGTAAAAAAAACTTATTTAATAATACATGTTCAAAATCATAAAAGCTGCTTAATTTATTCGTCTACCAGCCTCCAGTAACACGATATGGCCGCCATATTGGAAATTTGTATTTTTTAAGCTAGAAAATTGGAAAATATTTCAAACATCATTAAAAAATAGTTTGTTAAAATAATGATTGATTCGATTGATTCCTGTCAGTTTTTTTTTGTACCAGGCAGTACAGAGTTAATTAAATTTATTAATTAAATATTAAAAAGTGTAATGTCCTGGATACAATAACTAAAAAACATCAAAATCACACGAAAAATCAGGACTGATAAAGAGTTAGCACACACGCCAAGTGCCAGTCACTCATGTGGTAAGGATCATGTGATCGATACCCACCTGCCAACTTCGTATTTTATTTTTGTCTTGCGTAGGAAATAACTTGTATATAGCCTACCAAGTGGCTTCGAACCAAGATATAATTTTTGACGATACTGATGAACATTTTAAATAGGCCATGTCTAATGTCAGGCGTTTATACCAGGTATCACCGAACCACAAGGTCAATCATGACCTGACTACAGTCTAGTCAATGCCAGTTCAATACAAGGAAGAATATTAAAAAAAGGAAGCACTTTAAAAAGAAAGCACATTTGGAATCACATTCGGCAAAAAGGAAGCATAATTGAATGCACATTCGATAAGCAGGAAGCACATTTGGAAGCACATTAAAAAAGGAAGCACATTTCTAAGCACGTTTAAAAAAAGAAGTACATTTAGAAGCACATTCAGCAAAAAGGAAGAACTTTGGAAGCGCAATCGACAAAAAGGAAGAACATTTGAAAACACATTTTAAAAAGGAAGCACATTTGGAAGCATATTAAAAAAAGGAAGCACATTTGGAAAAACATTAAAAAAAGGAAGCACATTTGAGTAGTATAGGAAAGTATGTTTGGCGCCAGTCTACAAGGCATTAAGCCAAAGGAGCTGAACCCCATCTTGGATTCTGACGTAGTGGTGGCCATCTTGGACTCAAAATTACTCAAAAGTGAGTCAAAATGGCTCAAAATTTATCAAAATGTCCCTATTTCTAGGAAAAAAATTCCCATTTTGAGGGAAAATTTCCCGTTTTATTCCTCAAAAATTCAAAAATTCGGAATTCGAAAACCCTCGAAAAAACTTTTGCCTTAGAAAGAACCAAAAGTTCGCAAAGCGGCTTAATAATCCATATCTACAAGCCACCTTCAGCCTCTGACGGTCATCTTGGTTGACCTTGACCATAATATTCAATATCTCTTATTTTTGGCAAAAAAAAATCCAAACAAAATTCTAAAAAATTAATAACAGTTTGCTTACTTCAAATGTTTAGTTTCTTAATTGATTTCGGTCCTTGGTTAGATTCCCGACATAAGTAAACATGTAATTTATAAATAATATATTTAAAAATTCTTAATAAAAATTTAAAAAATTAATAAACATTTCTTACATCTCACCCGACATCCTGAATTATGACGTAATGCTGAAATCATCGTTACGTTCACCATCTAGAAATCTGTATTTTTTATGCTAGTAAATCGGGAAAAAAATTAAAATTTATAAAAGATTAATTAGTTAAATATTGTTTTAAAAACCGTTGCAATTTTTGTTACGGTCGCCACCTTGAAAATCCATAATTATTATCAGATTTTAATGGGAAAAGATTTAAAATTTACAAAAAAAAACAATTAAGTAATATTAATAATTTTTTTATAAAAAAACGCACTTACATCCTCGGTTCAAACCCGATGGAGTCAAAAATAAAAATAAAAACGGCGATGAATCCTTCCTCCACGGAAGCCACCGACAGATTGACCTCCCACCACTAATGCCAGGGTGTGTATATATATATATCGTCAGCTAGTATGTCGTCACGTTCGCCATCTTGTTTCTTCTGCTGGAGGTCACCATCTTGTTTCGTTTGCTAGAGTGCGCTATGTATATGTTAGTTAAATTTTTACCTGCTATGGTGCAGTAATCATTTATTATTACTGTGGCACCCACCATCTTGAAATTAGGATGCAATCTTGGACATCCATAATAATGTCAAGGCAAGACCAGTTCAAGTTCATGCAAGATGGCGGGTGTGACATCACAATCCTATATGGCGGCGGGTCATCGACCTGCACCTCGCAGCTCAGCCCGCAGTCCCTTGTCCCAGACTACTTACTAGCTATTATATATAATAGACCATTTTTAAACTGTTGTAAGAATTTTTGAATTTTTTTCAGCCAAAATATACAGATTTTAATAATTGCGGCCAATACGGCCGACAAGATGGCAGATGTTACGACAGCCTACTATCTTGTAATTGACAATACTGTACTCTGACGATTAAGTAAATAAACCAGTATGGCGACAGCATACTCTAGCAGATGACATGTTAATCTCAATGTCGAATCCAAAATGGCTGCAGTGGCGTCACACTGGCTGGAGTAATATGTATATGTGTGTATATATGTATATATTCCTATGTAGTATTATTAAAGGCAGGGGGGTCAGTCGCCTGGTAAATAATTTGAAGAAAGATACATTGCAATTTTTCAAAGGTGCGTTATTTAGGAATCGGTTCGAGGACTGTAAACTAAATGGAGTAAGTCGGTTTTTATTAAAATAATTTATATAAATTTTTCAAATTTGTTTTTATATTTTATTATTTCCCACTAAGCGGGTTATACCTGGGGACTCTGGAACCGATGGCGCATGTGCATATTTTATTTAATTATATCTATATTTTTTTTATTTTTGTTAAATTTATGTTTTATTTTTAGGTATAATGGAATCGAGGTGTTGAAGCATATATTTTAGTCGTGATTAGGGCCACTTGAAAAGTTCAAATATCTCTTCCGGGAACTTTCTGTAGGTTGGTAGATGGGGAATAAATATAAGCCTCTTTTGGGACATTCGCTATCTGATTTTTTTAAGTTGGTTTTGATTATTTTTTATTCGTTTTTTGTGAACATTCGAAAGTCAAAGTTCATCTAAATAGCGGTCGTGGTATCACAATCCAAAATGGCAGCCGGCACCTGCTCCTGACCCCTGTTAAGTAGGAACTATTATAGGCTACTTTAGTCGTCCAAAAATATTATTTTTTATTATTGCATGGTTGATTTTAATTTTAATTGTCATTAATAAATAATATGTTTGTTCAGGATTTTGGAGCACACCATAATAGTACAGTATTGAACTTTTAGTCACAGTGTGAAATAATTTGATTCAGGTTGAAGATTACAAAACGTTTCAGTAAACATTTCCCAAAACTTGAAATCTACAACACATTTTTTGTATATTTTTTATAGACGTAATTGGTTTTGGCGTATCATCTTTCTTCGAATCGATGTGTTTTGGAACAAATGTACATATTATTTTATTAAAATTATTTTTTTGACATTTTTGTATATTTTTTATATTTGTAATTATAAATAAAATATATAGGCCTACATTTAGTTTTTTATTGATATCAGATTGTTTTGAAAAGTTGATTTATTATAGCCCAATATGCTCGTAGAGTTTATATTTTAATACATGTACCCTAAAATAAGTTTTAATTTGATATTACTCATGATTACTACGTTTTAAAGGAATAATACATAATTCGTTTATATATTAAGGTTATGCTCAGTTAGTTCACATTCAAAAGAAAGAAAAATATTTATTGGTTCCCAAATGATATGATTATTTTAGATTGTTTAATAAACATCATTTTAATTTATTCTTTTTTACTTCTCTAAACATCTTTGAATAATATAAGAAGCATTGTGTAGTTAAAGTTATAGTAGTTACAAGCTACAAACTAAAGGATCGTTTTTAATTTATTGAGTGTTTAAGTTCTAAATAAATTTTAATATTAAATTTAATTATTTACAAGATTTATGTTTGCATTATAGTTCTTTTGTTGTATTGAAAAGTAAAAGACTGTTTTCAGACTTGTATTCATTCATACTATGTTTATCTACATTAACACCCCAAATACTTCTGACGTGAATCAGATTATTAAAATAGTATTTAGACATTCTTGTCTTGATTTATTTTGTAATTTTTCAAATACATTATGGCTTTTAATATATTCCAAAAATGCTCTGTTAACATGTATAACTAAGTAGTATTAAAACACTATTCTTAATTAGTATCATTTTATCGCTACGTCTATAACATTGTCAGTTATACATTAAGTGAAAAAAACATTAATGACTTAAATTTTTTAAATTAAGTAAATTAAATTGATTTTTTGATGGTTTATGTTCAAATATTTAAAATATAGTTTTTATAAAAAAAATTACTTATTTTTATATGATATTTTTCCTAAATAAACAAACAAAAATTGTTTTTGCTATGAAATCTTGATAAAACAACTTTTTAACAAAAAACTTTACGTTCTGAATCTTTCTGAAAGTAACATTAAAAAAAAACATTACTTCAGTAAAGACCATATTAAAAAATGTATTCTAATTCTTTCCATGAAAATTACTTTTATTATAAATATTACAACCAAACTAAATCTCTTTACAAAAGCCTTGAGGTTTTTTTTATTTTTTTTTCAGCTCATTTTGCAAGCAAAAATTGTTAATGAATTTTATGTTCTAATGGCTCAAAACAACTCCTTAAATTTGAAAGGTCAATCGTAACAGAACATGAAACCTTAAAAATCTGATGTATAGAACTGAATTATACATTTTAAATTCACCTGGTAGTGCGCAAAGTCGATAGGACCTTAAAGATTTCAGTCAGCTCTGATTACGAACTGAGTGCTCACAAACTTAGTCATGCACGAAGTTGCACTCAGAGCCACGAACTTTGCAACATAAGCGTGACAAAGAAGTGAAAATGGCCATCCATGACCTGGAAGTTCTGAGAATACAACTAATAAATGCCACTAAGTGATTTTAGGCTGATTGGAAATCTTTACGTAGAATATAAACTGTAGAGATAAGAATTTTTTTTCGTTTAACATCATAAAAAAATCTGGCATTTTATTTATTCTGTTAAAATTTAAACAGATTTAAAGTTTACTAATGTTTTTATTAATGTATATTACATCATATCAATAAAATATCAAGCAAAATTTATACTTATATTCTTTGAACAGAATCAATTTTAACTTCGTTTTAATCGTCTTCAACGATAATCTTGTAGACAAAAAGCCCAGAACATATAAACAAATACAAAACTAAGATTCAGCAATTTCCTATAGTGTGGATTTCAGATTGATTTTGAGGAATCATTAAAAATTCATTCATTGTGGCTGGGCTGAGATTTAAACAAACGACTCTTTCGTGTTGTTTGTGCAGTGTTTTATTAAATCATCACGCTTCGGTAATATAAAATCCAAGATCTACTTATATTATATTTAAATCATCAAGTGTTTCAAAGTAGGTTTCAAGATACCATTTTTTTTTTACTTTAAGAAAATGGCCTACTATATTGGCAGTTAGAACACTTGTGCAATAAATAATACTAAATGGTGTTTTAAATTTAATTGTCCAAATTATACTTTCAGCATTGAAATAATTTTTATTTACCCAAATAGAAAGTAAATATTTAACGTAAGTTAGGATGTTTTTGGCAAACCCATAATGAGTTAAAAATGTAATCAAATAATGAAATAAAAGAATAAAGTTAGAAATATAAATGCGGGTAAATGTTCACGATGACAACTATGCTGCACTGTGTATCTCCGCAGATACGTGCAGAGCGAGCACGGGGGTGGCCGGCCTAACTCGTCCAGCCGCAGGACAAATGAAGCACGGAATGGCCTTGCGCCCCTGTTGCGCGCAGTCGCCGCCGCTGGGAGCGAAGGGCGGGCGGGGCGGGCGGCTGTCTGGAAAATAAGCAATCTATATGCATAGATTTTCACCCTCGACCCTCGATTGCACCTCCCCATGCTCGGCGGCGCATCACTCCACACCTACATCTACTGATTCGGAGACGCACATAGATGCGTAGCGCGCGGACGCATTAGAGCGCGTTCCTGGCAGGCTCTGGTTCAGTGCACAGTTCCCGTTGCGAAACGTAAGACACGTCTGGAACTCACGGCGTTGACCACAGTAGTATATCTTGGTTCCTCCGGCCGCCATCTTGGATTCAAGCGTCACGGCAGCCATCTTAGATGATTTGACCTTGACTTTTGACCTTGACTTTCAACATTTGCCGAAAATTGGCCAAAATTTACTCAAAATTAGCCAAAAATACTCAAAACTTCAAGTTTTTAGAAAAACATTTCCTACAAAAAAGGTAAAAAAAAAAATCTGAAAATAAAAAAAATATATCCATTTTTGAGGGAAAATTTTGAAATTTTTAATGCCTCAAAATGTGTATGCTACTAAAAGAACGAAAATTCCCCAAAGAATCTTAAATAATTTAAAAAAATTAATTCAAGAAACTGAAGGCATAACCTAGGCAATTTAGGATAATGTCACGTCTACCATTCTGAATTCTGCCATCTTGGATTATGACTCATAGACGCCATCTTGTTTTCGTCTGCTGGAGAACGCCATCTTGGATTCTAGAAATTTCGGTAATTTTGTTTTCACAAACTTTCGACCATTTTGAATAATGCCATTATGGATTACGAAGACATATCCACCATATTGAAAATCCGTAATTATAATCAGAAAAAATCGAAAATATTTTAAAAATTATAAAAATATTACTTAATTAAAATTTTATTAAAAAACGATTTTTTTTTCATGACGCTTGGATTCCTTGGTTCGAACCTGGTGAGGGCAAACAAGCATTATAATTCCTCCATAGAGGCTACCAGCAACCTGACCTCCCACTACTACTATCAAGGCAGATATTATGTGAACCAGTGTAATGTCATGGTGGCCATCTTGGATCCGCCATTTTTGGTCTGCTAGAGATTACTGCCACCATCTTTGTTTTCAGTACTTGCTACTAGGAGCACTAATGTCTCGTAGTACAAACACAATCTGCTAGAGAGTGCTGCCACCAACTTAGTTTTCAGTACTTGGTACTAGGAGTGTTAGTGTCGTGTATTGCACACATGGTTTGCTAGAGTGCGTTGCTACCATCTTGGTTTATTTTTAACCCATTAGAGTACATTAGTATTTATTACCAGACCATCGTAGCGTCCGTTATATGGTCAGCCATCTTGGCCGCCATTTGAAAACCTTTAATATGTAACCTTTAAAGTCGGAAAAAAATCCAAAAATCATTAAAAAGAACACTTATTAATATATTGATTGGTTTCATATATTACTCTCCTTGTTTCGGTCCTTTATTGATGCGAAAATTGTTATTTTAGATCAAAAATAATTATAAAATTAAAATCACTTCAATTAAATGTTTCACATTAAAAGTCATGGCTTTTTTTAGGTACAATAAATGAAACAAAACATTTAAAAAACATTATATTTACATAAATTCTACTTTACTACACGAAAACCCGCATAAGTTTGCTATCTAACACGCATTTAATTCTTCATTTGCTTGGACTGGCTAATTCTCTGCTCCAATAGGTTTACTAAAGACAGAGCCCAGCCAGATACTTTACCGACATAGTCTTTTTCTTCCCGACAGAGTTTCTCTATAAACTGTGTATAACAGACTGCTTTACTTCGTCGAAATCGTAAATGGGAGTGTTCACTGTCTTGAATGCGCATTTCTCCATTTGATCCTCGAACGGATATAGTTTGCCATATACAAAGTCCAACCGCAATTTATATTTTATACATCTGTGTGTTGCTACTTAAACAGTAAGCTAATTGATTACGTTCTGCTTGATGTCACCAAGAATAGAAATAATGTGTTTTGACTCATTAAATGTATTTAAATAACAGTAGTCTTTCGACATTCCACGAAATGCAGATTTCGCCAAGTGGAATCGTTTTATCATTTACCTGTAATCCAACAAGCACTGTCTTGGGTCATTGCAATCGGTTGCTGAACATCTATTTGTGTGTTTTTATGCAAACCAGTCTCCAACATACACCAAGGAGTCGAAATGTAGGCAAACGGAATTTACATTTACAGTATTTCACATATCGTCCCAAATTATCGATATCTGTAAACCTATCATGGCACTTATCGCAGCAAAAGTTGATACGTTACAGATACTTTACACATTTGCTTATCTCGTGTATATTTGCATATGAGAAAATGCGAACGACATATCGCAGTAGATGCAAGGTATGTGATTATTAAATGGCAACTAACATTTCAGGCCCGAGACAGAGGCTTATGTTACTGCTGTTGTACCAATTCACGATGTACTCTGAAGCCCATCAATGCATCCCTGTTGCAGTAAAACCTTTACTTTCAGCCGTGAAGCAGAACCTTAGCTCATCTACAAGTGCATTTTTATTTTATCATTTCAGGCAATATGCTTGCAACATTTTTCACTGCCAAACTTTTTGGAAGTAGATTCTTATCACATTCTCTCTACTCGTGTCCACGAACATTGCTGTTGTTTAAGAACATATACCCACAGTGATAAAATCGATGCTCGGAAGATGGTGCTCTTCCTTCAGTAGTCATCGTCGATAGGTTCACCATAGTTGACTATATGAGTGTTTCGAAATTGCTATAACACTTCTACTGAGGGCTATAAGAACTATGACTTGATGTAAGTTTTTGGACATACGCCATCGCTAAGAACTTTTTCTGTTGAAGAAAAACTAATAAATAAAATAAATAAATAAAAATAAAAATAAAAATACTCAAAAAAAGATACAAAAAACACACAAAATTAAGCAAACAATTGCTGTTGTCAACAAGGATATGAACACCACAAAATATTCCGAAACAGGAATATGGTCAGCAAACAAAGAAAAAACAAAGAAAAATGTACTAAGAGAACGAAAAAATCCCCACAAATGATAACAACACAAAAATATTGAAACCCAAAATAATTCAGCACAACAGTTGAAGCGAGACAAAAAACATGACAAAACGAAAAAACAAACAAATACAATAGTTTTACCTAAACAGAAACAAGCGACGTTTCGGGAACTGCTATCTGCTCCCGTCCTCAGGCAGAGACGCACATGGTACGGAAACACAGGTGCGACAGTCGCACCTGTGTTTCCGTACCATGTGCGTCTCTGCCTGAGGACGGGAGCAGATAGCAGTTCCCGAAACGTCGCTTGTTTCTGTTTAGGTAAAACTATTGTATTTGTTTGTTTTTTCGTTTTGTCATGTTTTTTGTCTCGCTTCAACTGTTGTGCTGAATTATTTTGGGTTTCAATATTTTTGTGTTGTTATCATTTGTGGGGATTTTTTCGTTCTCTTAGTACATTTTTCTTTGTTTTTTCTTTGTTTGCTGACCATATTCCTGTTTCGGAATATTTTGTGGTGTTCATATCCTTGTTGACAACAGCAATTGTTTGCTTAATTTTGTGTGTTTTTTGTATCTTTTTTTGAGTATTTTTATTTTTATTTTTATTTATTTATTTTATTTATTAGTTTTTCTTCAACAGAAAAAGTTCTTAGCGATGGCGTATGTCCAAAAACTTACATCAAGTCATGCACTCCCATTGCACAAATCTTTTAAAGATAAATATAAGAACTATGACTACGAGAGTAAGGTCGGCATGTTGCTGCGCGCCCCGCCAGAGAGCTGGTAGACGGCACCGCGCCAGGATAAGCTGCTCTAGCACTGAGCGGGCTCTACTAAGGGCTATGGGAACTATGACTACGAGAGTAAGGTCGGCATGTTGCTGCGCGCCCCGCCAGAGAGCTGGTAGACGGCACCGCGCCAGGATAAGCTGCTCTAGCACTGAGCGGGCTCTACTAAGGGCTATGGGAACTATGACTACGAGAGTAAGGTCGGCATGTTGCTGCGCGCCCCGCCAGAGAGCTGGTAGACGGCACCGCGCCAGGATAAGCTGCTCTAGCACTGAGCGGGCTCTACTAAGGGCTATGGGAACTATGACTACGAGAGTAAGGTCGGCATGTTGCTGCGTGCCCCGCCATTGAGCCAGTAGACGGCACCGCGCCAGGATAAGCTGCTCTAGCACTGAGCGGGCTCTACTAAGGGCTATGGGAACTATGACTACGAGAGTAAGGTCGGCATGTTGCTGCGCGCCCCGCCATTGAGCCAGTAGACGGCACCGCGCCAGGATAAGCTGCTCTAGCACTGAGCGGGCTCTACTAAGGGCTATGGGAACTATGACTACGAGAGTAAGGTCGGCATGTTGCTGCGCGCCCCGCCAGAGAGCTGGTAGACGGCACCGCGCCAGGATAAGCTGCTCTAGCACTGAGCGGGCTCTACTAAGGGCTATGGGAACTATGACTACGAGAGTAAGGTCGGCATGTTGCTGCGCGCCCCGCCAGAGAGCTGGTAGACGGCACCGCGCCAGGATAAGCTGCTCTAGCACTGAGTGGGCTCTACTAAGGGCTATGGGAACTATGACTACGAGAGTAAGGTCGGCATGTTGCTGCGTGCCCCGCCAGAGAGCTGGTAGACGGCACCGCGCCAGGATAAGCTGCTCTAGCACTGAGCGGGCTCTACTAAGGGCTATGGGAACTATGACTACGAGAGTAAGGTCGGCATGTTGCTGCGCGCCCCGCCAGAGAGCTGGTAGACGGCACCGCGCCAGGATAAGCTGCTCTAGCACTGAGCGGGCTCTACTAAGGGCTATGGGAACTATGACTACGAGAGTAAGGTCGGCATGTTGCTGCGCGCCCCGCCATTGAGCCAGTAGACGGCACCGCGCCAGGATAAGCTGCTCTAGCACTGAGCGGGCTCTACTAAGGGCTATGGGAACTATGACTACGAGAGTAAGGTCGGCATGTTGCTGCGCGCCCCGCCATTGAGCCAGTAGACGGCACCGCGCCAGGATAAGCTGCTCTAGCACTGAGCGGGCTCTACTAAGGGCTATGGGAACTATGACTACGAGAGTAAGGTCGGCATGTTGCTGCGCGCCCCGCCATTGAGCCAGTAGACGGCACCGCGCCAGGATAAGCTGCTCTAGCACTGAGCGGGCTCTACTAAGGGCTATGGGAACTATGACTACGAGAGTAAGGTCGGCATGTTGCTGCGCGCCCCGCCATTGAGCCAGTAGACGGCACCGCGCCAGGATAAGCTGCTCTAGCACTGAGCGGGCTCTACTAAGGGCTATGGGAACTATGACTACGAGAGTAAGGTCGGCATGTTGCTGCGCGCCCCGCCAGAGAGCTGGTAGACGGCAACGCGCCAGGATAAGCTGCTCTAGCACTGAGCGGGCTCTACTAAGGGCTATGGGAACTATGACTACGAGAGTAAGGTCGGCATGTTGCTGCGCGCCCCGCCATTGAGCCAGTAGACGGCACCGCGCCAGGATAAGCTGCTCTAGCACTGAGCGGGCTCTACTAAGGGCTATGGGAACTATGACTACGAGAGTAATGTCGGCATGTTGCTGCGCGCCCCGCCATTGAGCCAGTAGACGGCACCGCGCCAGGATAAGCTGCTCTAGCACTGAGCGGGCTCTACTAAGGGCTATGGGAACTATGACTACGAGAGTAAGGTCGGCATGTTGCTGCGCGCCCCGCCAGAGAGCTGGTAGACGGCAACGCGCCAGGATAAGCTGCTCTAGCACTGAGCGGGCTCTACTGAGGGCTATGGGAACTATGACTACGAGAGTAAGGTCGGCATGTTGCTGCGCGCCCCGCCAGAGAGCTGGTAGACGGCACCGCGCCAGGATAAGCTGCTCTAGCACTGAGCGGGCTCTACTAAGGGCTATGGGAACTATGACTACGAGAGTAAGGTCGGCATGTTGCTGCGCGCCCCGCCATTGAGCCAGTAGACGGCACCGCGCCAGGATAAGCTGCTCTAGCACTGAGCGGGCTCTACTAAGGGCTATGGGAACTATGACTACGAGAGTAAGGTCGGCATGTTGCTGCGCGCCCCGCCAGAGAGCTGGTAGACGGCACCGCGCCAGGATAAGCTGCTCTAGCACTGAGCGGGCTCTACTAAGGGCTATGGGAACTATGACTACGAGAGTAAGGTCGGCATGTTGCTGCGTGCCCCGCCATTGAGCCAGTAGACGGCACCGCGCCAGGATAAGCTGATCTAGCACTGAGCGGGCTCTACTAAGGGCTATGGGAACAATGACTACGAGAGTAAGGTCG
This sequence comes from Bacillus rossius redtenbacheri, assembly GCF_032445375.1. Classification (NCBI taxonomy): domain Eukaryota; kingdom Metazoa; phylum Arthropoda; class Insecta; order Phasmatodea; family Bacillidae; genus Bacillus; species Bacillus rossius. The sequence continues at coordinate 134,297,475 of NC_086331.1, forward strand.
GCATGTTGCTGCGTGCCCCGCCATTGAGCCAGTAGACGGCACCGCGCCAGGATAAGCTGATCTAGCACTGAGCGGGCTCTACTAAGGGCTATGGGAACTATGACTACGAGAGTAAGGTCGGCATGTTGCTGCGCGCCCCGCCATTGAGCCAGTAGACGGCACCGCGCCAGGATAAGCTGCTCTAGCACTGAGTGGGCTCTACTAAGGGCTATGGGAACTATGACTACGAGAGTAAGGTCGGCATGTTGCTGCGCGCCCCGCCAGATAGCTGGTAGACGGCACCGCGCCAGGATAAGCTGCTCTAGCACTGAGCGGGCTCTACTAAGGGCTATGGGAACTATGACTACGAGAGTAAGGTCGGCATGTTGCTGCGTGCCCCGCCAGATAGCCAGTAGACGGCACCGCGCCAGGATAAGCTGCTCTAGCACTGAGCGGGCTCTACTAAGGGCTATGGGAACTATGACTACGAGAGTAAGGTCGGCATGTTGCTGCGTGCCCCGCCAGATAGCCAGTAGACGGCACCGCGCCAGGATAAGCTGCTCTAGCACTGAGCGGGCGGCGCTTCGGGCGATTGCTGGTCGGGAGGGCGCAGAGGACCACAGCCCAACTGTCGAGTGCTGTTTCATTGTCATCATACCCCACTCCAGGGCCAGCCCACGCGTGTTTGAACTAAACGTTTTATAATTTCTGGAGAGGGTGCGCCTCGCAGCGGGAGCCCGGCGCTCTACATCTGTTACTGGCGTGCGCTGTAAATACTCACAAGTCCTCGCTACTCCTGCAGACAATCGCATTAGCCGCGTGCAGGCGGGTTTCCTTCATCGTTCCAACTGAGCATTCGTCACTGTGCACTTCGCACCCAGAACTCTTCACTTAATCAGGACCACGCGTGACGGATCTGACGCAAGGACTTGAGACCTCGGGAAGTGTATTAACGACAATCTGGCGAGATCTAATATTTTATAATGGTATCTTAGCAACATGGATACAGTTTTATTAGATAAGCTGCCTGCCATCATCTGCTCAGTCGATGAGATACCTGCGCGCTCTCGGTCTATGACTATAAATGCGAGAGCCTTAAGAGCGCAACGACCAGTGCATCAGATGTCTCGCCGCCTCTAAGCGTGTGACTTTGAGCTGGAATGTTGTCAGCAATAAGCGTTAACCCTACCTTTTTAGTTTGTCAAAATAAAATTAAGTTAGTTTTATGTTCCCGCAGAATATTAATATCTATGTACCATAATCTCTTTAATTTAATATAATTGTAAAGGCAATCGATTTATTGGTTTTTATTCTACAAAAATGCACGTTTTTAACAAAGCGATAATACCGCACATTGTAAATTTTATGAAATTAAATCATCAAAACTGAATCATATCTGTTCCGAAACTACCCGAAGCGTAAAAAATGCACCGACATTGAGAAAATTTTTAGGAAATAAATAAAAATTTGCCTTATTAACATGGATTGGGTTTGGGATCGGTTTAGTTCAGTGATGTTATCAACAACTTGTTAAATAGAAGTATAACTCTGTTTTAAAGCAAGGAAACAGTTTTACCATTTTTCTGTAAAATTAGAAAATTTTGTATATTTATCACGCAGCGCATTATTTTAAAGAATTCTACAGTATATTTCGTGTCTGAGTTTCGTCTTTTAAATTTATTTGCAACAGTAACAGCATGAGAAGACGTGAATTTGCTCCTTACCGACCTTACATGTTTACACATCTCTGGCTATTACAGAAGACTCGCACACATATTTTTTGCTCGTATTATGCATTTTTGGAATACTTAACAAATTGTTACAATCGAATGCGCTGAAGCATTTGTTCCCGAAGTGAATATAAGTACAATTAGTGGTAGGGCCTACTTACATCACTATTTATCTTACCATTCATAATAGTATTGTGAAAGCAGCATGCTACATTGCATTATTCAAAGGATTACTTAGGTGACAAAACCTACTAGTTTTTAGAAGCTTTCTAAACACATAGTATTTCCATTATCTTAAATTTATATAACCACACTGTTGAGTGGTATCCACACATAAACTTAAAAGTTACATATTAAAAATATCATAGCTAAGAATGCTCAAAAATTCATATAATTAAGAACTATCATGAGTTAGAATGATCATTAATTAGAAACACAAAAATCCGAAATACAATAACTATTAACATCACAAATAATAAATTCCGTCCCCTAGAAACATAACGTATAATTATCACAACTTATAAACAACCAACTTAAAACTATAACAACTTCAAAATACGTAGTACCAAATCACGCAACTAACTGCCACAACTTAGATACACAAACATTAGAGATGTCATAAAATACAAACACGCAATGCCAAACAGTATCACTAAGAAATGTCCTAATATACGGAATCACAACTTATGTCACAACTTAGAAACCCAACACTTAGAAATTTCATAACTTAGAAAGACATTTCTTACAAACAGACAATGTTGTACCACACAACTTGGAAACGTCGTAACTTAGAACATCATAAATTAGGATTATCACAACTTAGAAACAGTTAACCAAGGAACACACAACGGTGAATCTCATAACTTACAAACGTCATAAATTGTAAACAAACAACTTAAATCGTGATGTTAAAAAAAAATGTAATCTAGAAATTTTGATGAGAAAAATTGTAGTTGGAAATCTTTTATTTTCCCTGTAACCACATTGAGTGCAGCACCCTCATACCTCCTTCAGTGTCGGTGTCAGATCATGTCTCTGTGTGTTGTTAGTGCTTTCAGCTCCACAGGCCACAAAAACAGCGCGCAACAGCCGCGGCTTCGCCTGCTACAACTGAAACACACATTTAGTTTGTTCTGTATTTTTAAGAATACATTACTGGTTATCTTTGTTAGTGTGAGGAATATTCACTCACTTCAAATTAAAATGAAATCATTAATGGTAACAAATATGGAGGTTTGTAGTTTGTTTAGTTTATAAAAATAGTCATACTTTTCTCTTTGAATCACGGAATTTACAATGTTAATTATTTTACTTGCATATACTATAGGAACAAAAAAATATTAGTAGGTATATCCTCAAGGCTAGAAAGTAGGTAAGTAAGAACCTTATGTTCATCATAAAGTAGAAACGTATACTGTAGAATATGTAATTTCAATATATTCACTTTTCTAGGAGAGAGACTTGAATTCATGCGTATTTTTTTACGCTTATATGATCGTTATTATAATAACAGACAACTTATTGAATTACAACTATCTTGGTAACAAGAGTATTACTTGTACCATTGGTAAAATTAATTTTTGATAGTTAATTTTTATATAGAGATTTATATTTCTTATATTTGTTAACATATTCATTTTATTTAACATGTTTGCATTTGTTTGAATTGGCCTTTTTTGTTATTTGATTATGATTGAGTATTTATGAATTATTTTACTTTTTTATTCTCTATTTGTTCTAACTCTGGTAATTAACTATATTCTTATTTGTATTGTTTACGAGCCAGAGGTAGGGCAACTCTCGCTTCGCTCGGTCAAAGACAGCCCGCTCCTATCAAATATGCATGTCTTTGATCAGACCCTTTTGAACACAGAAATTATAAAGTTAAACTTAATCATCATATTCTCAATACAGTTTTATTCAATTTAGTAAAAGAAAAGTCTGATTTTTATATAATTTTGTTTTCACGTAATTTCATAATAAATTACATAACTTACTCTATTCCAGCATATACTTATGAAAAACATTAGTCATTTTATTATTTGGTGAGTAGATATATAAATTTTACGGGTTTCCCACTCTAGAACAAGCTACATATAAATGACCGTGAGAAAAGCATAATTCTTTAAATTAATACCACAATATCTTAACGATTTTTCTTGTGCCTTATTTATTATGATACTAAAAGATAATCTTTCTAGAAATTGCGTCTGCACTCAAATTTGTCACCACTCTGAGGACCAAACAAGCCGGCCAGCCACATCGCATGTACGGAGGTTTCTGTTCGAAAATCGTAATAGGCATTTTTTATTTACGGTGTAGATCTGGATCATGTTTGCTAAGAGAAGAAATAAGAGGATTTCTGATTATTGCACATTTTTCGTAAAATTTCTGAGCAGTTCTGGTGTGATAATCCTTCAGAAGTTCGAGTTTAAGCTCCCTGTGCATGGCCTTGACAGGAAAATACACACTTGTATCTGAATGGCATGAATGCTCTTATTCAGCATTCTCTGCAACTTTATTAAATGCATTTTGGTTGGTGTTGCCTTCACTGGCGCCACGTACATTTTTTATTGGTTTTATTAGCGGGTTAAAATTACTATACCTGCTTCCACATAGCTACCTAATCATCTACTCATGTTAGGGTAGAGGGTCATGAGCCTAGTGACATCTGCTTTTCTTTTCGTGTCTAAGTGATCATGCCACAGTAGGTTCCTATCCATGTACATGCCTAGATATTTAACAATATTGTCGCGGTTCAAAATTTTGCAGGGTTTTTGATATCAAATTTGGGGACTTTACTGATGGGACTCCGGGCTGGCTGCTCTGTTCACTCGTCGGCGCCAGTGGCGTTGACCGAGTAACTGGGGCACGGGACTGGCTTGCAGATAGCGCATGCTCTTGTAGTTGGTTTGATCGGCCGCGCGCAGCTTCAGCCACTGGGGGCGCGCTGTCGTGACAGGCCGCATCTGGGTCTCAGCTGTCCTGGTTAGTTGTTTGTACCTTGGCTTCAATAACCAGCGTGTGTAATGGGGGAGCGGCAGTAGCGGGGATTTAAGTCCAAGGGTATGTAATATCGGGCCTCACTCTGACGGAGGATATACCTCTCTCCAGTGGTAACGAGTTGCTTAGATTGTAATGTGTTGAGTATAAGCTCACTCAGGGGGAGGCAATGTATCTCTCCTGTGGTAACGAGTTGCTTAGATTGTAATGTGTTGAGTATAAGCTCACTCAGGGGGAGGCAATGTATCTCTCCTGTGGTAACGAGTTGCTTAGTTTGTAATGTGTTGAGTATAAGCTCACTCAGGGGGAGGCAATGTATCTCTCCTGTGGTAACGAGTTGCTTAGATTGTAATGTGTTGAGTATAAGCTCACTCAGGGGGAGGCAATGTATCTCTCCTGTGGTAACGAGTTGCTTAGATTGTAATGTGTTGAGTATAAGCTCACTCAGGGGGAGGCAATGTATCTCTCCTGTGGTAACGAGTTGCTTAGATTGTAATGTGTTGAGTATAAGCTCACTCAGGGGGAGGCAATGTATCTCTCCTGTGGTAACGAGTTGCTTAGATTGTAATGTGTTGAGTATAAGCTCACTCAGGGGGAGGCAATGTATCTTTCCTGTGGTAACGAGTTGCTTAGATTGTAATGTGTTGAGTATAAGCTCACTCAGGGGGAAGATATGTCTCTCTCCTGTGGTAACGAGTTGCTTGGATTGTAATGTGTTGAGTATAAGCTCATTCAGGGGGAAGATATGTCTCTCTCCTGGGGTAACGAGTTGCTTAGTTTGTAATGTGTTGAGTATAAGCTCACTCAGGGGGAAGATATGTCTCTCTCCTGGGGTAACGAGTTGCTTAGTTTGTAATGTGTTGAGTATAAGCTCACTCAGGGGGAAGATATGTCTCTCTCCTGGGGTAACGAGTTGCTTAGTTTGTAATGTGTTGAGTATAAGCTCACTCAGGGGGAAGATATGTCTCTCTCCTGGGGTAACGAGTTGCTTAGTTTGTAATGTGTTGAGTATAAGCTCACTCAGGGGGAAGATATGTCTCTCTCCTGGGGTAACGAGTTGCTTAGTTTGTAATGTGTTGAGTATAAGCTCACTCAGGGGGAAGATATGTCTCTCTCCTGGGGTAACGAGTTGCTTTGTTTGTAATGTGTTGAGTATAAGCTCACTCAGGGGGAAGATATGTCTCTCTCCTGGGGTAACGAGTTGCTTTGTTTGTAATGTGTTGAGTTCAAGCTCACTCTGGCGGAGGCTAGGCCTTTTGTCAGTGGCCACGAGTTGTTAGAGTCATAGTTTGAAAGTGTAATGTTCTTTCTGGTTGTCAAGGGCAGGAGAGGCCCCTATGTTAGTTTTAAAGTAAGGGATTAAGTAATGTTCTGCTTATTTGAAAATGTGAGTATTCAAATATCTTTTCTTAAGTTTAATTATAAATTATGGTTTATTGATGCTATTAAGTTAACACATTAGGAAGAATTAGGGAAGAGTTTGGTGAAGCTCTCTCTCTCTTTTATGGTCGTTCAGTAGTTAATTACTGAAGAGAATGTTGTCATATTTATCACGATCTGTAAATTTTCTTTGAGACTTATTTTGCTTAAGTTTAAAAATAAAATGTAAATTCATTTTCATTCAGTATCTATTAAGTTATTTTTAAAAATCTCCTTTAATTCATCTCTCACCAAATATCCTGTACATGATGACGATCGTATTCGTTTCGATCCTTGGTACATTAAGGTACCTACATAAAAGTATTTTATTAAGTTAAGAGGAATTGTGACTAATGCTTTTCGCAAATTATAAGTTGATGCCAAGCGAGTATGTTCTCTGAGTTACCTACTGTTTTGCCCCCAATGAAGAGAAAGAAAACTCATATTTTTCGATGGATTTAATTTGGCATTTTATTTGGTATATTTAAATTTGATTGAAAATTTATTGAACTATTTTATTTATTTTTTTAACATTGTAAACCCACATGACAATATTTCTGTGAGGGGTGTGTTTATTTAATAGTGTTATTTTTGGTCTATCATTGAGTGGCAGTATATGTTTATATGTAAATACTATAGCTTCTGATTTAGTAGGATTTACCTTAATTCACCTTTTTGTGCACCACTGTTTAAAATCAAATGAGTTTCATTTAACATCAATATATTAATTTTATGGAAATTATACGGTTGATAAGTATGATTATTTTATTTCCTCATGCATTCAAGTAAAGGATTGTACTTATTCTACTGCCAATGGGGTAATATTAGTGACATAACCATAGTTAAGGGTGTGTCATCATTAAAGCTAGCCACTAAGGATGTCACGAAGCTTGTTATGGCTTTTATTTTGTCCTCTAGTGACTTGGATGGATTACCCCAAATTGCCATTAAGTGGCACATTGGTTTCAGTGTGTGTGCAAGGTTGGGGTCCTGGATGAAGGCATTCGATTGGTCCACGAGCTTCAAAAAAATCACTCGTGCCCATCGCTGGTTTTTCCATGGGGTTTGGCTGTGGTTAAGCAGTTGGTAGCACAGCTGGCGGTGACTTAACCTAAATTTGGCTGGCCTCTTTTTATTCCTTGGGCGCAACTTTCTTGGAATTCCCAGGGGGAAGGATGTGGTCAACTGGGGCAGGGGCGCAACAACAGGGGGGGGAAGGGTATTTTGCCCCTCCTCTGAAACCTTGAAGTGGGGGCAAACGGGGGCAAAGAAAGTGCTGTGTAATCAATTTTTAGATAATAAAACTGCTTAAATAACACCATTTTCCACCTTGAAATACAAATTTTCCCGGGTGAAGACCCCCGGGCCCCCCGCTTCAATAGGGGGGATCGATGATTCTTTATATAAAGGTATATTGCCCCCCCTTGGAAATTTTGTTGTTGCGCCCCTGGACTGGGGCATTGAGAGTTGACTGTCCCTTCACCTGTCCTTGCCCCCAGCCGTTACCATTCTTGTGTCCCGAATGGTGCTTCTTCGGGGCTCTCTGGGTAAGAGGATAGCCTCTAGGCCTCCATGGGTTGGCCACAACAGGATACTCCGATTCGTACCTGTCATCAAACACTGAGTACCAGTTGGGGCTCTGCCACTGCTGGTGGGGGGGGGGGTAGCTTGTGGCATGCAACATCTTTCTCGGGGCCTGGTTATAGTAGCCTGACAGGACAGCTTGCTGTGGATTTGGGGGGGGGGGGGGCAGAGCCACGGCTGCAGTTCACTGGTTTTCACACACTACTGCATATTTAGACTGCAGCTCCCTTTCCTTATGTTCGTGCTGTGGAAGGTAACAAAATTTTTCCACTTGTATGCCATGCAACCTCTGTATTTTGCACAGTGCAGGCCTTCACATTATGTGCATTTCACCTTGTCCTTGTTCCCACCCTGAGGACAGTCCATAGTATTTGTCCCTGGCTGCACCAGTGGCACACTGGGTAGGCTCTGCAGCCTTTTCTAGGTTTGCCAAAAAAAAACAGCTGTCAGTTGCCACACTGAAGGGGGCCTTTCAGGTGTTGGTAGTCCTCAAAATGTATGCTGAGGCCTACGAAGGTTATTAAATCATAAATCCTCTCGGAATTTATGGCTTTCAGTAGTTCGACTATCAGCTTGTTAATGGGCCGCCTGGTCTGACGATTGTACAAAAACCAAAAAGTTTTGCACAGGGAGTTGCATTCGTGCAAACACCACCTGAATTGATTACTTGTCGGTGCTGCTATGCACTCGACAGAATACGAACATAATGGGGATCTCGTCCTTTTGTAGTAAGACGAGTGATGCAATCTGGCCTGCTCCAGCATGCGCACTGCACTGTGGTAGGTACTCCTTAACAGTAGCAGTGTGAACCATGAGCTGGTCCTGGGGGTGGCTGATGCACGAACAGTGCTCTGGCAATCCTGCATATAATACAGCCTTGATGGTAGGGTAAATGTGAGCCTGGTACAAAAAACCATACAGGGGTTTCGCATGTGGTTTCTTTGCCTGAGGGCGGGGTTTGGTGCGGAAGGGCTTGAACCTGCATGTGTTGGCAGCCTGCTGGTTAGCTGGGCGCCACCATGTCGCCTAGGTTAATTGCGAACTCGCACAGCCTGTAGCCCAGCGAATGCCTGGTTCGTGAGGGGGGAAAACAAGCCTTTCGCGGTTATCCCCAGTTTTCTGTTTTTCTTTTAGTGACAGTAGTAAACCCATCATCACTGTTTATGTTGACCACGTTGTGACTAGACAGAGGCGCATCGATGCACTCCTGTGGCATCTCTGGCATGGTACTTAACTGATCGGCCATTACACAGTACCTAGTAACACCTTTTGCTCGCACAAAACACCCATTGACTAACAAAACCCAGGACAGAGTCAGCCACATTCGTGGCTAGGCTGTAAGGGCAGCTACACCCCGGGGTGTTTTGCACGTTTACACTTCTCGGAAAAACCTGGAACTACCACCTAGCCTGTGTATGAGTACACAAACAATTCTTGGAGTCGTGGAGCCAGGGGCGTAGCCAGGGGGGGGTTTTAGGGGTTCGAACCCCCCCCCCCCCTTAGCACCAAATCTTTAATTAATTTCTTATTCATCACTCAAACAAATTTCATATTAAAATTAATAAAATTTTTACCATTACAATATTTAAATTTAAGTACCGAAAACTGCTAAAATAGCACTATTTTACACCTTAAAATCCAAATTTTCCCGGGGGAGGACCCCCGGACCCACCGCTTAAATACGGGGGGGGGGGGGGGGCATGCTTCTTAACACCCCCCATACGCAAATCCTGGCTACGCCACTGCGTGGAGCTCCTTTTATCCTCTCTTCTCGGCCATGGCTAGAAGCAGGCCCGTCTTGACGATTTTTTTTCTTCATAACCTAACTAAAACTAAGTGTATTTTGGAGGGGTCCGGGTTAGGGAGGGACCTAGGTGCGTCTCAGGCCGAAGCCTATACGCCTAGTCATGCTGGGATTAGCCATGCAGGGAGAGGGTCGCATGCATCATGTGCTAGGAGGGGATTGGCCAGCCATGGCAGCGATTGGCACCATAACTAACTCCCCTCACTCTTAAATCTAGACTATAACTAGAGATAGGTTGGGCCCAGGTAAAACCTGCATAGACACAGGAAAAACCCTGGGCACATTCATGCGGGATGCAAATTGGCATGCATTACGTGTAGGAATTTACAGGAGACAGAGGATGGTCTGGATGAAGTGTTGGACAGAGTATAAAAGAGTCTACCATGCGGGGGTTGGGCACTTGGACTCGTGGTCCGCTTTTCTAGTTGTCCAGTACTGGATTTAGTGACCAGGGACGCAAGCGCCCCTGGTGGTGAGTGGTTGCACTGACCACTCACTCCGCCGCCAGTCAGCACCTAAAAAACTAAGAAACTAAAACAGAAAAAAGATAAATGACTTACAAACTAGGCATTTCGTTACAAAATATGCAAACACCCAACTCAGGGATGGACGTGCAGTGCTTAAGATAAAACTAAAATAAGAACTAAAAATATTTTTTTTTAAATTTTTTTTTTTAATTTTTTATTATTATTTTAGAAATATATATTTTTGATGACTATTACTTAGTATATAGTACTTATTACTAATTTACAAATCTCTAATATCTACTACTATACTACTAGTTAAATATAGAGGAACTGTCAGTGTATAAAGTTACAGGTGAATTAAGTCAAGACCTATTCGCATTCTGGCATTTGTTGCAAGCTTGTAATTCAAAATCCCATGTCTTTCAGAAACACAACCGGCACTGCAGGTGAAGCCTGCCAGGCGGGCCATGCCCATCGGACATAGGGAGTCAGCCCTAACAGCACAGGCAGTGGAACTCCCGGGAGCCAAACCTACACCTGCGTGCTTCGGACCATTTTGAATTAGCTAATTATTCATTAATGTCTATAATTTAAGTTTCAACTCGCGGGAGACTGATTGGCCGATCGCTCAGCCAGCCACAGCACACTACGGAGGTCTGTGAGCCAAGATTGAATATTGCATTTTATATTTTCCATGCAACTCTGGATCTTGTTCGCCCAGTGATGAAATATATGGGTTTCTGCTTATGGCACATTTATCATAGAATTTTTGCGCAGTTCGGAAAAAATAATGTTTTAAAAGTTCGAGTTTGAGCTCTCTGTGCATAGCCCTTACGGGGCAATACACAGGCGCATCTGTCGCAATACGAATACTCTTATTCTGAATTCTCTGTAGCTTGATTAAGTTAGATTCCGCTGCTGTTGCCCACACCGGCGCTGCATACGTGATTATTGGTTTTATTAGTGCGTTATAAATTATTATTCCGTTTTTAACAGAGCTACCTAAACGTCTGCTCATGACGGGGTAGAGGGCCATGAGCCTAGTGAAAGCTGTTTTTCTTTTCGCCTCTATGTGATCGCGCCATAGTAGTTTCCTATCCATGTGCACGCCTAAATATTTAACAACATTTTTGTGAGGAATTTGCTCATTGAAAAGTGTTAGTCGTGGTCTATCTTCGAGTGGCGGGAGATGTTTACGCGTAAAAACTATAGCTTCTGATTTAGTAGGGTTTACCTTAATTCACCATTTTGTGCACCACTGTTCTATTGAATTTAACGCGGTTTGCAATCTGTCTGCTGCGAGTTCTAGAATACTAGATCTGCTAAACAATACCGTATCGTCCGCGTAGCAGCCAAACTGAACTGATCGGTGTGCGGGCTTAGGCATATCATGGATATAAATATTGAATAAAACCGGCCCCAAAATGCTGCCTTGTGGGACTCCTGCTTTAATTATTTTTAAATCGGACTGTGCTCCTTCTGTCGTGACTCTAAACGATCGATTTTCTAAATACGAGGCCAGTAATTTAATATAACAATCGGGGAAGCCAGTTTTATATAATTTATAAATTAAGCCTTCATGAAGTACTCTATCAAAGGCTTTTTCTATGTCCAAAAACGCTGCGAGATTATAGCTATTCTGATTGAACGCAGTTATTATTTGTTCTGTCAAACGGACCAGTTGGTGCGTTGTTGAATGCGCGCTGCGAAAACCAAATTGTTCGTCCGGCAGTACGTTATTTTCTTTAATGTGAGCATTTAGTCGCTGCAGAATTATGCATTCGGCTACTTTTGACAATGTACTCAGCAGACTAATGGGCCTATAATTTTGGGGCAGTGTCTTATCTTTTCCGGATTTATGAAAAACTATCACATTCGCTTCTTTCCACTGCAATGGAAAATACTGTAGTTTAAGTATTCCATTTATTAATTGAGCTAGGTATTCCAAAATTTCGTCGGGCAGTTTCTTAAGGACTACTGCCTGAATGCCATCGTTTCCCGGTGCCTTACGTGGTTTCATACGCCTGATAGCCTGTTTAATTTCCTGAGATTGAGTTAAGTAAGGTTTTGAAGTAGGCTGATTAAGTTTAATTGTAAGGTCTCTGTATATTCCGGCATTAAATTGCGGGTCACAGGGTTCGATATTAGGTTGAAAGGCTAATTCAAGGGTATTCGCGAAGGCTTGTGCCTTGTCTGTCGGTGTAAAAGCGAACCCAGTGCGAGTTTGTAGCGGAGGTATTTTATCTATCTTATGAAGGAATCGCTTTGTCATACTCCAGGTGCTACCATCTTGCACCTGTAGCTGAGAGACTTTCGTCTCCCATTGGCTGCTCCTCCATAGACTTATTTCATCGGAAATTATTTTCTGTAATTCATTAATTCTCGCTTTAATGTCGCGCTGCCTACGTCGAGTATATTCGCGCCTTAATCTATTTTTCTGAGAAATTAAATCCCTAATATACACCGGCAGTACATCTTGCTTAAATCTAACCACCTTTTCTGGGATGCACGAGTTAATTGCAGTTTGAATTTTAACTGTAAGTTCAGTGACTGCTGATTCGATGTTATCTTTCGTTTCGAAGTTGGCAGCATCGGCTGCAGGCAAATTATCGACTAAATACGTCTGAAAGCCTCTCCAGTCAGCTTTTTTGTAGTCTTTAATTTTTCTCGGAGGACTGATGTCAGTGTCCACGTCATCGAATAGTAGATGTACTGGAAAGTGGTCAGACGACATTTCGTGAAAAACTCTTGAGTTCGAATCCCGTTTGACCTCTCTTATTTAATGCAATATCTAAAATATCGGGGTTGTGCCTTAGTACTCCGCTATCATGAGTGGGCTCTGAGGGAGCATTTACTTGATAATTTTTGTTAGACTCGTGTCTTTGCAGCAGTAGGCCATTGGCTGTATTGCTCCGACAGTTCCAGTCTTTATGCTTGGCATTAATATCGCCGACTGCTATAAATGTGGGAGCTGAGCCATATAAGATGTCCAGCTCGTTTTCAGTTAGTGACCTCCCCGGTGGTGCATACATCGAAATAAGCACTATTTGTTGTTTATTGGCTTCAAAAGTAATTGAAACAGCTTCTAATTTATTAAATTCAGGTAAATGAAATTCACTATGTTGTATACTTCTGTGGATTAGTATGGCAACCCCTCCACTTCTGGTATCGCGGTCGCGCCTTTAAATAGTGTAATTTAAGATAGTTAGACGATCTGTTGGAATTAAGTGTGTTTCGTTTATCGCCGCGATTCTAATATTGTTTAATTAAATGATCGGTAAATTCGATTATTTTATTTCTAATTCCTCATGCATTCCAGTAAAGGATGGTACTTAATCTACTGTCTACGGGGGTAGTATTAATGGCAGAACCTAAATTAAGGGTGTGCGGTCTTAAAGCTGGCCGCTAATGCTGTCACGAAGCCCGTGGTGGCTTTTATTTTGTCCTCTATTGACTTGGACGGATTTCACCAAATAGCCATTAAAATGCACATTGGTTCCAGGACGTGTGCCAGGTTAGGGTTCTGTGCAATGGCATCCGATTGGCCCACGAGCTTCAGAAAGTCACTCGCGCCCATCGCTGGATTCTCCAAGGGTTTTAACTGTGGTGAAGCAGTTGGCAATTCTGTTGGTGAGTCTGTCTGCAACGGGCTGGCTTGTTGTTGCGCGACTTTCTTGGAATCACTGGGGGGAGGGGTGGAGTTGGGTGGCGCCTTAGTACCTGGCTGATCCGTCACCTGACCTTGCGCCCGGCCTTTACCGTTTTTGTGCCCCGAATGGTGTTTCTTCGGGGGCCTCTGGGGCAGGGGCTGGCCTCTAGGCCTGGGTGGGTTTGCCAAGACAGGGTACTCCAGTTCATGTCTATCGCTCAACACTGAATATTGGTTAGGGCTCTGCCATTTGGGGGGGGGGGGGGTAGTTCGGGGCTCGCCACGGCTGCCTTGGGGGCTGGGGGCAGTAGCCTGAGGGGCCGGCTTGTTGTGGGGGCGGGCGGACTTGAGCTGCGATTACTGCTCGCTTGCTTTCGCGCACTGCGCGTTTGGACTGCAGCTCTCTGTCTTTCCGCTCCTGTTGCGGGAGGTGACGCCAGTTCTCCCTCTTGTAGGCCATGCAGCCTCTGTAATTGGCGCAATGCGGGCCTTCACATCGCGCGCACTTTGCCTTCGTCCTGTCACCTCCCTGGGGGCAAACCTCGGTTTTGTGCCCTTGGCTGCACCATCGGCACACAGGGGAGGCTCTTCAGCCTTTTGCGGGGTGGCCAAACCTCTGACAGTTGCCACATTGGAGGGCCTTTGGGGTGTCGATAGTCCTCAACACGAATGCTGAGGCCTCCGAAAGACTTCAGGTCGTAAATCCTTTCTGGATTTATGGCCTTCGGGAGCTCTACAACTAACTTATTTATAGGTTGCCTTGTCTGCATGTTGTACAGAAACCAGAAGTTCTGCACTGGAAGCCCCATTGCGGCGAACTCAGCCTGAATGAATTGTTTGTCGGTGCTGCTATGCACTCGACAAAACACAAACTTGTTCGGGATCTCGTCCCGTTGCAGCAGCACAGAGTGTTGCACTCTGGCCTGCTCCAGTGCACGCACTGCCCTGTGGTACTCCTCAATGGTAGCAGTGTGAATCATTAGCTGGTCATGGCCGCGACTGACGCACGACCAGCGCTCCTGCAGTGCTGCATACAGCACTGTTTTAATGGCCGTGTAGCTGTGGCCAGAATCCACGAATACATACAGGGGTTTCACCTGCATTTTCTTTGCCTGAGGGGCAGGGTTTGGCGGGGCAGGTCTCGAACCTGCGGACGTGTTGGCGGCCGTTTGACTGGCCGAGTTGTTTGCCCTTCTGACGGGCTGCTTGCGAAGTCGCTCGGCCTGCTGCCTGGCGATCGCGGAGTTCGTCAGTGGGGGGCGCAGTCTTTCGTCCTTTCCTCCCGTTTTTTGTTTTTTTGAGACAACTGTTGTAAAGCCGTCGTCGCTAGACATTTCGGTTTCGTCGTCGCTCGGCAGGGGCACATCGATGCACTCCTGCATCACCTGCTCGTCACTTAACTGATCAGTCATGTCGCTAGTTACACCCTACAACGCACTAACACCCACTGACCACGCACCCGGTATTAAGCCGGGTTGTGGCTAGGCTGTAGGGTTAGCTACAACCCGGGTTGTTTTGCACGCTTACACTTCTTAGGAAAACCTGGGAATACCACCTGGCCTGTGTGCGAGTAAACAGGCTGTTCCTGGAATCTCGCAGCTCCGCTTGACGCGTCCGTCCTCGGCCAAGGCTCGAAGCGAACTCTTACGACGACGACATCTTTCCCACGCTACCGAAGTTACACGAGTGAGTTGCTAACATCGGTGAACTTCGTTTCTGCTCGGGTCAAGAATGGACCTATGTGAAGCCAAGACTTTCCATAGTCAACTTATATTGGTTTTAAGTTTTGGTCG
This sequence comes from Bacillus rossius redtenbacheri, assembly GCF_032445375.1. NCBI lineage: Eukaryota > Metazoa > Arthropoda > Insecta > Phasmatodea > Bacillidae > Bacillus > Bacillus rossius. Next base: position 134,312,903 of record NC_086331.1, read on the forward strand.
GTTGGCACGATCCGCTGTAGGCCATTCAAAAAAAAATTGTTTCTAGATGGGAAACTGACAACTTTGAAGGAATGTTGGGGTAGTGTTGAAAATGATAAAAAAAAATGAACTTATATTCAAGGTTACACTATAGTCCATTTGGCTACTAACTATAAACAAGTTAATTTTTATTTCATTTCTCAGAGTGAAAACTAAATCGTAATGGGTACGTCTCAGAGTAAAGATGTTACACCAAAATCTATTTCTAGGACAAGTTCTGGTACAAATATTCAAGATAAATCGCAATTTATTTATATTGAAAAATTGGCAAAAGTAAGTCTTACTATATATTTTTTATACTATATGCCTTGTATTGTATATGCCTTGTTATAATTTAGACAAAATTGGTGCCTAGTGGGTTATGTTGGGTTTCTTAACAATGACTTGATTATTTAAGCCAATAGCCGAGTTAAGATAAAGGTAAGCGGGTATATCATTTTTTATTGGTGAGGGGGAAGCAAAACAAATTCCTAAATTCGTCCTTTTGAGCATTACATACGTTCCTTTATTTTCCCCGAAAACAGCGTTGTCAAATCCGTACCGGATTCTGAGAAATTAGCAATTGGGCAGGGCCATGAAGCCGAGGGAAATCGTGGGGTAAAAGCCATTAAAAACGAGAACAAATTTTTATTAGAAAATTATTAAAATCTTTATACCATGATTATTCAGTGAACATAAGTTTTTTTTGTACTGTATTAATTGATTTTATATTACAAAAAATTAAAACTTGATTCCTACGTTGGATGCAATTAAATGTTGTTTTTTTTCGGTCAACAGAAAATTAATAAAAAATGGAGAGGTATTTCTGAAGGAAAGTTACTTTTCTGAAAAATAATATTTAAACATTCCAATTTTATTTCTATTTTTATTTCCAAACATATTTGTATCAGTCCTTAAGAGGGCTTTATGATACTTCAAGTAGTTTACCTGTAGTTAACCATTTAATCAAGTGGTTAGTTCAGGTTAGCTACATTACAAATACTGTGTTTTCGTACAACTGGTTAGTTTGGTTAGGTTGGATACATTTAAAATACTTGTAAAGTTGTGTTGATAGATGGTTAGGTAAGGCTAGCTATAGTAAAAATACTGTGAAATCCTGCAAACTATTGTTTTTATTAGGTTAGGTGAGCTACATAAAAAATATTTATTAATAATTTTGATTGTTACTTTAAGTTATGTACATTTTAATTTGGGAATTCCACACCAACCATTTAAGTTATATATATATATATATTTTTTGTAGCTAACGTAACAACTAAACAAACAATCCACATTATTTTTAAGTATTTTAAATGTAGCTAATCTTACCATCCACACTATTTAACTATATTTAAAATACTTAAAACTAACCCAACTGAACATTTTCATAATATTACAGATTTGTAATAAATAATCCTAACATAACCATTTGTTAAAACGGTAAACTATTTGAAGTATCACAATGCCCTCTTAGGGAATATGGAATTATTCAAAAACATGAAAAAGTATTTTGGAATTTTAGACTTTGTATTTTTTTAGAATTACCGATGGAGACATTGGCAGTAGTTTAGAACCTTCAACAAAACATGAATTCTGCTTGTTTACCAATGAAATTATAATTCACAGACCATACCGATATATATTTCTGCATTGCATCACGTGACACTCATGGAAACACCTATCATTCTTTAATCAGAAAATACAACGATACAAAACCGATGAATTCACTACGATCAAAGCTCTCACTTAACAAACAACACGCCAAATGATAGGTGAATAACAAATTCAATTTGATGAGTGTAGTCTTCATTCCACTATTTAAGTCAGAATACTTCTTAAAATTCCTAACAACGCAATCTGCAGTAATACGATATAGCATACCAATTTGAATAAAAACAACTAACCTAAAAAAAATCTCTCTTACAGTTGAAATCGCACACAACACCAAAAAATATCATATTAAACTGTTTCCATAATAATTAATGTAATACCACACACTATTCAACTAGTACCAAAATGAAAACAAACATGGTGCTAATTTTTTATGTACGTGAATAGAGCATTTGAACTGTAAACCTTTCGCCGGTAATTAAAAACTCACAGTTTTTCACTCCTGTCTCAACACAACAACCGTAATGGTTAGTAGAACTGAACTAAATAACATTTTGAATATGTCTTTTCATTTATGTAGAAGCTGTTAATCTAGGAAATTACAGGTAATCATTTAGTAATTAACTCTTTTAAACTCCCACATATTCATATGCACAATTTCCATTAATTCTGAAGGAGAGAATTATCTTTGAAAGATTTGTGCAATGGGAGTGCATGACTTGATGTAAGGTTTTGGACATACGCCATTACTAAGCACATGTATGTCTGTAGAAGAAAACTACAAAAAACCAAAAGACAAAAAACATAAATTAAGCAAAAATTGCTGTTGTCAACAGGATATATACACCACATAATATTCCATAACAGGAATATGGACAACAAACAAAGAAAAATGGACTAAGAGAACGAAAAAAACTCCCACAAATGATGAATTGAACAAAAAAAAATTCAGGACAACATTTGAAACGAGACAAAAACACGACAAAACGAAAAGACGAACCAAACAAAATAGTTTTCCAAAACAGAAACAAGCGACTTTTCGGGAACTGCTATCTGCTCCTGTCCTCAGGCAGAGTCGCACCTGTGTTTTCGTACCATGTGCGTCTCTGCCTGAGGACGGGAGCAGATAGCAGTTCCCGAAACGTCACTTGTTTCTGTTTTGGAAAACTATTGTGTTTGTTTCGTCTTTTCATTTTGTTGTGTTTTTGTCTCGTTTCAACTGTTGTGCTGGCTTGTTTATGTTTTGGAAAACTATTGTGTTTCGTCTTTTCCTTTTGTTGTGTTTTTGTCTCGTTTCAACTGTTGTGCTGAATTTTTTTTTGTTCTATTCATTATTTGTGGAGGTTTTTTCATTCTCTTAGTCCATTTTTCTTTGTTTTTCTTTGTTTGTTGACCATATTCCTGTTATGGAATATTATGTGGTGTATATATCCTGTTGACAACAGCAATTTTTCTTGTCTTTTGGTTTTTTGTAGTTTTCTTCTACAGACATACATCGGCTTAGCAATGGCGTATGTCCAAAAGCTTACATCAAGGTGTTGTGATACTTAAAGTAGTTAACGAGTTGTTTCAGTTGACCATTTTAACGAGTAGTTAGTTAAGGTTTATATATTACAAATATTTGATATAATGAAATTTATTTCATTGAATTAATTCCGGGTATTTACATGTCAGAAATATATATGTAAGATAAAGTGGTATTTCTAATAAGTTCAAAGAAGTAATTTTGCTACAGCCACAAAATTTGCGGTGGCTATAGAACATTTGGTAAGTTGTGTTAGGTTAGCTACATTTTAAATATTTTGAAAATAAAATTTTGTGAATGGTTTGTTTGATTAGGTTGGGTTAGGTAAGCAAAATTAAAAATATTTGTAAAAATATTTAAAAAAAGAGTGGATGGTTATTTAGGTTAGTTGCATTAAAACTAATCATTTTAAACGTTTAGTTAGGAATCAACAATTTAAAATAAAGCTAATTTAATGTAACAAATTGCCCTTTTATGACCTAGTATATTTAAGTAGCTAACTTCACCTAACTTCCTGTTAACATGATTTTAGAGTATTTTAATTTACCTAATCCAACCAAATGTCACTTTCCTCATTACTAAAATAATCGCAATCACATATTCTATCGCTGCACCGTACCAATAAATTATTTCAACATAACGAAACATAATCTTTCATTTTTTCTTTTAACTACTACAATAATTAGTGCAGTTCAGACGAGATTCAGGAGAAACAAGAAGAGATGAACTAAAAAGAGACGAAGAAGAGCCGGGAAGGAATGCTGTGTGAACAAGTAGCTGCGAGAGAAGGAATATAAAAGAAATGAACAGTGTTGAGGATCGCAAAAACAAAAGAAAAATTAAAAAAATTAGTTTCAAAATATTTGTATCCATGTCAGTTGACATGGCATTTAATGTTACAAATAACTAGGCTTTGCTTCACCAACCTAAGAGATTCTATTAGTATTAAAAACATTTCTACAGGCCATACAATTTTATATAAAAATAATAATGATTTCAATTGCCCTCTACAAAAACTTCCAAGAATCAAGTATAGCTAAAGAGTAGTATATTAATTTGACATTTTTAATATAGTTTGCTTTATCTCTAGAAAACAAAGAATGGACTGATAACCAATATTGTTTTATATTTTTTATTTCTTAAGAAAATAACATCCTTGTATTATGCCAGAGGGCCTATTAGAGATCAGGTTACTTACTAATTATAAAAACATCCTAGAGGAGGGGGGTGGGGAGGGGAACAAAGCCACAACTCCAGAGTTATAAATCTGGGATGGTTTCCCTAACACTACCAAGGCCAAGTGAGAACCTTTTTACTAAGCCATGGGCGTCACAAGGATATATTTTTTGGGGGGGGACGTCAATTGATTTAGTTGTTGAGGAATATCCATCCCCTGGAAAAAAAAGCGGGGGGTCCTGGGGTCCTCTTCCGGGAAAATTTGGGGTTTTAAGGTGCAAAAAGGTGGTTTTTAGGCATTTTTCTTTCCTAAATATTCTAATTATAGTTGGTTGCAATATATAATTTATTTTTTATAAAAAATATTTTCAGAGAACAAATTTGTAAAAACACAGTTAACATATCTGTATTTGGTATCGGACCTGATTTTGAATTTACACGAAGATCGAATTAAAAAGTGCTCACATTACCACGATTGGACTAAATGCACCATGCGCAACATATGGTTTATATCACAGAAATCATATTTTTAATATAACTACGAAACTAAATATATTATTGGAGGGGACGAAATTGAAGACTCTTATTATTGGGGGGACGTGTCCCCCCCCGGTTGCGACGCCCATGACTAAGCCATTCAACTGGTAAAATTATAGCTACTGTAAAAGGTAGTTAAATTATAATTTTTTTTGTCACCAAAATTAAAAGGAGAAGTGAATCTTCATCTTGGAAACAAAACAGGCAATACACACACCCAAACCACAGAGCATGTCAGTGAAATTAGTTGAAAATGATGTAGAATATAGTAGATTGCCTTAGATTTCCTTACTGAAACCAAATGAGTGAAAATTAAATAAACTGTTTCACTAACAACTCATGTTTGAGTTATTCCATGCTATTTCAAAAAATGTTTTTGAAATTGGTTGCTACACTATTTTTAAAATATTTTGGCACATTTCTTTATACATATTTGTAGTTTTGAAGGGATGGCACTTGAAACATGTGCATTTTTGGGACCGTAAGCATTTGCAAATAATGATATAAGTTTCCTTGTAACTGAGCAAATAAAAAAAAAATTGACAAATCCTTTTACTCAAAATAAATTTGGATGATTTTGGTTCACTCTGTTTCAGCTTTCAACATATATATGAAAAGTTTGATGATGACTAAGTTGAACATTGAAATTTGCATTATAATTTCCCAAGTCTAATTTTCACCGAAAAGGGGTCAATATGTACAATGAAACCAAATTTATTTTGCAAGTACTATAGTAACAGGATATTTTACCTGAGGTGGTAAAACTGGAGTGTTTTTCGCCCTTCCAAGATATTTTCACTGGTGTAAATGGACATTATCAAATTATTTCAGATTTCTTGTGAGCTATATTTCCAGTGGGGTACACAGTAATATACTAAAATTGGTAACACCAAAACAAATTTTGTTCTCTTTGTTTTGACTAGTAACATCAATATTTCAGTTCAAATTTGTGAAAATAATTTTGTGTATTTCCGTAAGATTTGAATTTTCAACAATATTTAAACATCAAATAGAATAAGTTCTCAATAAAAATAAAGATGTGAAAAAAGCTCATCAGGAAAGCATATGCTGTAAGAAGTACCTATGCACAAGATTATCATTACAGTTACAAGAAATGTATTATGTGATATGCTGTTTACATGTAAAAATTATTAAAACATGAATCCCTCAGCAAGTTATTTTAGATAGTTTCTTTTTATCTTATGTTGTAACAGTTCTGTAAGTTGATACCACAGCTTGGGTTTAATTTTATGCTTGTCCAGTAGTAGTTGTAAGACATTGTTTCATGCTCGCCCAGTAGTAATTGTAAGACATTGTTTCATGCTCGTCCAGTAGTAGTTGTAAGATATTGTTTCATGCTCGCCCAGTAGTAATTGTAAGACATTGTTTCATGCTCGCCCAGTAGTAGTTGTAAGATATTGTTTCATGCTCGCCCAGTAGTAATTGTAAGACATTGTTTCATGCTCGTCCAGTAGTAGTTGTAAGATATTGTTTCATGCTCGCCCAGTAGTAGTTGTAAGACATTGTTTCATGCTCGTCCAGTAGTAATTGTAAGACATTGTTTCATGCTCGCCCAGTAGTAGTTGTAAGACATTGTTTCATGCTCGCCCAGTAGTAGTTGTAAGACATTGTTTCATGCTCGCCCAGTAGTAGTTGTAAGACATTGTTTCATGCTCGTCCAGTAGTAGTAGTAGTAAGACATTGCCATGTGGCATCAAAACATCATTTAAAGAATTTTCAAATGATGTTGATGGTCTTACGGGATGGAAGAAATGGACATTGCACTCATTCCCTGAATTCTGAACCTCAATAACTTGTGCAAGCCATTAATGAGAATCATAAATGCATGCAATTTAATCCCTTTATTTAAGCCGTAGAAAAAGATCCGTTAACACTTTGATGATGTTTATATCTGGTGAGTTGAATGTGATCAAGCACTTTTACATGTACAAATCTATGTTTCTGTCTTGTATTAGGAATCATTTCTGCATTGGCAAATTACTTTTAAAGACGACTAAAATTTAATGTCAAATAATACATAAATTTCACTAGCTAAGTAAAAGAAAATACCCTTAACATTTTCTGTGCAAAAAGTAAACATCTGATGATGTGTCAGGAAATGATTTCCTGCTGCTGTTTGCAGGCGTGTTCTGGCCACAATTTTTGACTATCCTGCCCATTTCATTACATGAAGAATTTAAGTTTAAAAAAATATATATCTAAAGGTTTAGAATAGTGGTATTTAATAAAATCTGCTTATAAATTTCATGCATATATTTTTTTAGTCAGGGAACATTTATCCCGTGAAAAAAAATTTCAAAGCTGAATACCTAATGGTAAATAAAGTATCGTGGCTGTTTCCTACTACTTTGCAGGAACTGTGATTCAATACTATTAAAATTATTTTACAGTTAAGTTTTTCATGAACAAGTATACTCAGCTGGAAGAGGGAATTATCAGGCTGGGAAAATAAATTATTTATAATTTTACACTACAACCTATATTTTAATGGAATGTTTTTGGCATTATTGTATTCCAGTTATTTAAGACAGCGTTGTTGCAAAAGTGTGCTTTCACTTAATTTTTTGTAGACTAAATTAATTTTTGTTGTGCCATTCAATCATTTTTGACATTATTGAAGCACTTGCACAGTATGATCTCAGGTGCAGACATTACTTGTGCTACTGTTACTGCTGCGTAGCACTGACTCTACTTTGTTTACACGGTTTTTATGTGTGATTTATTATTGTAGAAATTTAATGGTTTCATTACTAACTATTTTTAGTATTTGGAAGTCTCAACATAATGTTATCCATCAAATTACAAAATGGCAGTTAATTTTTTTAAAATTCTTAATTACTTTTATATTGATTTCAAGAAGAATGAAGATCTAAATTACTTTTCTAAACCTTAAAAATTTTTAAGGAAAACTGTTCATGTTAATTATGTTGTTTAATGTTTAAAGTTACTTGAATAACATAATCAAACAATCTGTTATAAATATTTAGCTACACCATGTGCAGAATAGTGTTTGGTACAAGGTTTTTTCTAAGTTTCCAAAATTTTGCCACTGTATCAACTTTTGCCTTTCTGTCGGGTCAAAAAATCAAACCAACCTGTTCCTTCAGGAAAGAATAATGTAAAGTTTTAAATTGTATACATATTAACCTTCTGCAGCAACATGATTTGACATGCATTCACTGCGTTTTGGTCAGCATTTACTAAAGAAATTTCCCAGGGAACGTTATGTTTTGTTTGTTTTGTCAGATTTATTGTAGTCTTGATATTTTTGTCTCAGCGGTACGCAATGTAGGCTTCGGGATACCCCATATAACATCTTTGTTTGGCTTGGGTACTGTGTTTGTTTCATGAGTAACCAGGGAAGCTCATAGGTTTATTATTTCACATGATCTAAATTATTCTGCATAAAAAATATGAACATCTCAATAAAGAGAAATTATCTGGTCAACATCATCCTAAATATGACGTCTAATTTATGTTCTTGAACTTCAATCTGAATATTGTCGTCATAATATATATAATTTTTTTTTTGAAGAAATTAGAAAAAAAATATCTTTGTAACACCCCTGTTTGGTTAAATTTATCTCGATAAATTCATGTTTAATACTTAATACAAAAACACAATTTTTCTAAACAAGTTCATGTTTTTTTTATGATATTTGTTGTTATTGACAATAGTTTTTTAAACTGTTAAATTTATAAGAATTTTTTTTATTTTGCACATTCTAACTAGTCAGCCTATTGCTAATAACTTGGACACTGAGCAAGCTCATGAGGAGTTATAGCTCTAGTCTTTGTTCCCTCTCGTGGTTGCCTTGTTACGTTAGCAAAGCCTAGTCTATCTCGCTGGCACCCTACTGGCCTGTTTTCAAGGGGCATCACTTATTTTGCTTAAAACATTTTACCTTATGAGATTTGTTCAAAGTTTTGCATGTTTTTATGCCAAACTGTCAAAATTTTTGTAACTTAATTATTACAGAAGATATAAAAGCATATATGGTAATTAACATTCCAAAGATTATATATAATACCTCAGTTTTGGCATGAGTTATGATACAAATATATATATGAATCAAAAATGAATTAATCCTTCATCCACACCCAGGTTTAGATCTAACAAGTAAGAACATCTGTAACAAATTTATGAATGATAAATTGCTATTGCTGCTGAGTTTTAGTTTTTATGTTCTTCTATGTTGAAAATTGCTCTATGTGAAAGTTTATTTTTAAAATCTTTTTTACGGCTATATCAATAAGTGTCATCATACTTGAAATATATACTCCAATATGTTTTGTGTGTTAATCATGATGCTCACTCACCTTTTTTTGTATTTCTAGTGTTTGAAACGTTTTACTAAGTTCTAGTTTCATTATAAATATTGAACATGCAGTTATTTAGTGAGGAGCATGAACATCCATCGATGGCTCGTGACCTGCTGTGAGGCAGAACTGCAGCAGGCTAGGGAAGGGAAGTTCGTGGCTAAGACATACGTCCTGCTTCACCTCAAGGACAAATAATTTTTAGGTCTATGCATGTGAGTGAATAATGCTACTGTTTTCAGGAAATATATGATATTGAACACAGTTTTGAAACTAGTACACAACTGACCTACATACAATGAAATCTTTTTACAAGGAAAATATTTTACTAAAGTAAAATTAAATTTGCTAAGAACAATCATGTTTGATTTCACAGGGTTCCGGCAGACAGGGAGAACTCAGGGAATTGAAAAGGTATTGTCAAAACCTGGAAAACACACGGAAATGGACAAAATATTAATTTTCAAACTGGATTAGTATTTTTTTTAATACTAGTTGTCATATTTATATCTTAATACCAGTCTGTACTTTAATCACACATTCACGTGTACTTGAAAACACATTTGTTTTTATCTTTAGTTAAAATTAACGGAAATAATTAATTAATCAAATGTGCATTTTTTTAATGATTTGAAGCACAATAAAATGTTGATAGTCATTAATATGTTCACAATTGATGTTTTGTTTTTATTGTTGATCAAATTTAATAGTTAAATACTACAGACTGGCAGCTTATGTTGCATGATAACAGTGCAAACTGTCCATTGAGCGGAAAAAGATTATGGTTGGTTTGGCATGCTGTTGTGGTTTAAATTTGTTTATATACATATTTGTAGTTTAATATATGATTTTATGATATCTTGAAAAACTAGTGGATGAGACAAGGGAATCATGTTTGGTTGGACGAGGAAAACACGGAAAACTCAAGGAAATTTTCTAGAGGAAAAGTGTGGGAAGCCTGTTCTAGAAAGGGCCACTAAACATACCTAACAAAAATATTTGACACCTTTTTAACATTTGCAATAATTAAAACATTTTTGATGTGTAAACATGTTGGCTCTCGGTATGCAGCATTTGGTAGGAGTAATTTTGTGAAGTTGGAATGGAAGTCGATGAACGGAAATGGGTCACAAAAAAATTCAGATTCAGTTACGTTCCCATGTGTAGCAGCATAAACAAGTATATAGTCAGTTTTGTAAACATTAGGGGACATATCAAACGTATTGCTGTGCCAAATGAAACTTTATGATAGTCAAACTTCCCTGGAATATATTTGGTAAACTAAAATAGTAATATTAAAAAGTAATCCCAATTTTTAAAATACATAAGAAAACTGGCTTTTCAATTATAATCATACATGTTTCCTTCTAAATTCTCAGCAGGCTCTGTAGCTCAATGGTAGAGAGCGTACTTATAAAGTTTCAGGGAAAATTCTTAGTGTGATTTAAACCTAGTCACTGGAAAAAAAATTTTTACTTTATTTAATAACATAATAATAATACAAAATTATCTACTAATAATGTAAAATAAGCTTAAAGTTTGTTTGTAGGAAGTATTTACAGACTGATTTAAGTCATTTAAGCAACAACAAAAAAAACATGTACTTAGTGTTATAGTATTTTTTAAATGGTTTCAGGTTAATATTTTAGTAATGCCATAGGAGTATAACTTATAATGTTTGCATAAACTTTATATTTTTAACTGTTAGTGAATTTAAAAAAGATGGGCAGTATTTTAATAAAATTCCTTGCCAAAAATCAGGTACAAAGACAGGATTTATCGGAGCCATTTCTATTGTTCCGTGCTCCTATCTGCGCATAATGGTGGCAAGCAACGTTAGAAGTTTTGTTACTTGAAAAGTGAATATTTTATTTATTAGTATCTTTATCATGCTCGGCATTATTACTGAGGTTAGATGTTTGCACATCACTGATGAGTAATGAAAGGTTCGCTCATGTTACAGTAAACTCCCTATTATCCGCGCATGCTACGAAAAAATACAGCACATAAATAAATCTGTATTTTATTACAAGTGAGCAAATTTGAACTCTACTGACAGTGTATTGTGTGCAATATTCAGTAAAACGCCACAGACCTTCTCGAAACTAACGCAGTAGGCTGGCATGCGTTGCTATTTTGGTCTGTCGCGCTTTGTTTCTAGTCATATGGTTGAGCACTTTTATGTTCACATTACTGAAATGTATTGTATGTTAATTATTCAGTAAAATACTAAAATTTTAGCATCATTTAAAAAAATTTTACTGTTAATTGTAACTTTTACTGTACATAAAATTTAGATTTTTAAGTTGAAATTGTTTCCTTTTTTGTTTCCCATTTTCGGCTCTTTTGCGGATCATCCGCGATTTTCACTATCCGCGGTGGCCCAGCCACTTAATTTCACGGATAATAGGGAGTGTACTGTATTTGTAATAGCATTTTAGGATAGTTGAAACTAAAATATTAGATCTCAGTGATGACTGTTTCTGCAGTGGAAGAATTAGTTCAGGTTGGCAACATGAGTGATGAACTCCAGAAAGAACCAGAAAGTAGGAGAGTTAAATTTTTAGTTTTAAGTTTTAACTTGTAGTTTTATTACTTTTAAAGAATTATGTATAATATTTTTTTTAATTCCATTTAAATATTTGGTGTGGTCGTGCAATCATTATTTACATTTTAAATGGTGTGTGGCAAAGAACTGGACGGTGCTAGAACTTCCGCACACTTATGCGACGGAGAGGGGGGGTGGGGAGGTATTGTGTGTTTCGTCACTGCCCATCCGAGGAAAGGTGACAGAAGGTCACGCGTGAGCTTCGTAAAATACATTAGCGGTACGGAGTTTAATTTGCATAAACTTTTCAGGGGGTGGTATGGAAGCAACGGGCAACCTGTGTACTTTTTAAGTCTTTTGTGAAATGGAGTAATGTAAAATTTACGAACCCACGGACAGCAAAGACAGTGTGTAGTGCAACAATACAATTTGCGAGGGCTACAAGACGCGAATGACGTCATGTTGGCCACTGGGTCGGTGTCGAGGTGTTCGTCCAGGTTCGCCATCCCTGACAGGCGAGGGTTTGCCGGCTGAGTCACTGAGAGAACCCCCCCTCCCTGCCACGTCATGTTGGCCACTGGGTCGGTGTCGAGGTGTTCGTCCAGGTTCGCCATCCCTGACAGGCGAGGGTTTGCCTGCCGAGTCACTGAGAGAACCCCCCCTCCCTGCCACGTCATGTTGGCCACTGGGTCGGTGTTGAGGTGTTCGTCCAGGTTCGCCATCCTTAACAGGCGAGGGTTTGCCGGCCGAGTCACTGAGAGAACCCCCCCCTCCCTGCCACGTCATGTTGGCCACTGGGTCGGTGTTGAGGTGTTCGTCCAGGTTCGCCATCCCTGACAGGCGAGGGTTTGCCGGCCGAGTCACCGGGGGAACCCCCCCTCCCTGCCACGTCATGTTGGCCACTGGGTCGGTGTTGAGGTGTTCGTCCAGGTTCGCCATCCCTGACAGGCGAGGGTTTGCCAGCCGAGTCACTGAGGGAACCCCCCTCCCTGCCACGTCATGTTGGCCACTGGGTCGGTGTTGAGGTGTTCGTCCAGGTTCGCCATCCCTGACAGGCGAGGGTTTGCCGGCCGAATCACTGAGGGAACCCCCCTCCCTGCCACGTCATGTTGGCCACTGGGTCGGTGTTGAGGTGTTCGTCCAGGTTCGCCATCCCTGACAGGCGAGGGTTTGCCTGCCGAGTCACTGAGGGAACCCCCCTCCCTGCCACGTCATGTTGGCCACTGGGTCGGTGTTGAGGTGTTCGTCCAGGTTCGCCATCCCTGACACGCGAGGGTTTGCCGGCCGAGTCACCGGGGGAACCCCCCCTCCCTGCCACGTCATGTTGGCCACTGGGTCGGTGTTGAGGTGTTCGTCCAGGTTCGCCATCCCTGACAGGCGAGGTTTTGCCGGCCGAGTCACTGAGGGAACCCCCCTCCCTGCCACGTCATGTTGGCCACTGGGTCGGTGTTGAGGTGTTCGTCCAGGTTCGCCATCCCTGACAGGCGAGGGTTTGCCGGCCGAGTCACCGGGGGAACCCCCCCTCCCTGCCACGTCATGTTGGCCACTGGGTCGGTGTTGAGGTGTTCGTCCAGGTTCGCCATCCCTGACAGGCAAGGGTTTGCCGGCCGAGTCACTGAGGGAACCCCCCTCCCTGCCACGTCATGTTGGCCACTGGGTCGGTGTTGAGGTGTTCGTCCAGGTTCGCCATCCCTGACAGGCGAGGGTTTGCCGGCCGAGTCACTGAGGGAACCCCCCTCCCTGCCACGTCATGTTGGCCACTGGGTCGGTGTTGAGGTGTTCGTCCAGGTTCGCCATCCCTGACAGGCGAGGGTTTGCCGGCCGAGTCACTGAGGGAACCCCCCTCCCTGCCACGTCATGTTGGCCACTGGGTCGGTGTTGAGGTGTTCGTCCAGGTTCGCCATCCCTGACAGGCGAGGGTTTGCCGGCCGAGTCACTGAGGGAACCCCCCTCCCTGCCACGTCATGTTGGCCACTGGGTCGGTGTTGAGGTGTTCGTCCAGGTTCGCCATCCCTGACAGGCGAGGGTTTGCCGGCCGAGTCACTGAGGGAACCCCCCTCCCTGCCACGTCATGTTGGCCACTGGGTCGGTGTTGAGGTGTTCGTCCAGGTTCGCCATCCCTGACAGGCGAGGGTTTGCCGGCCGAGTCACTGAGGGAACCCCCCTCCCTGCCACGTCATGTTGGCCACTGGGTCGGTGTTGAGGTGTTCGTCCAGGTTCGCCATCCCTGACAGGCGAGGGTTTGCCGGCCGAGTCACTGAGGGAACCCCCCTCCCTGCCACGTCATGTTGGCCACTGGGTCGGTGTTGAGGTGTTCGTCCAGGTTCGCCATCCCTGACAGGCGAGGGTTTGCCGGCCGAGTCACTGAGGGAACCCCCCTCCCTGCCACGTCATGTTGGCCACTGGGTCGGTGTTGAGGTGTTCGTCCAGGTTCGCCATCCCTGACAGGCGAGGGTTTGCCGGCCGAGTCACTGAGGGAACCCCCCTCCCTGCCACGTCATGTTGGCCACTGGGTCGGTGTTGAGGTGTTCGTCCAGGTTCGCCATCCCTGACAGGCGAGGGTTTGCCGGCCGAGTCACCGAGGGAACCCCCCCTCCCTGCCACGTCATGTTGGCCACTGGGTCGGTGTTGAGGTGTTCGTCCAGGTTCGCCATCCCTGACAGGCGAGGGTTTGCCGGCCGAGTCACCGGGGGAACCCCCCCTCCCTGCCATTATCATGAACCCACAAGGATATAGAAGATATCACCCAGCAGGATTGTTGGCGTTGACGTATGCGGCGTTTAAAATTTGCCTCGGAACGCAGCTAAATGCATCGCGAGCTCTAGTTAACTGGGCTGCGATAAATTTTAATCTGTGCAAGCTTGCAAGTGGGAATGAGTTTAAAGGAAAATTATAATGCTATCTGTTTTGATTTCCCGTGCGCACAGAATTAGTAGGATTGTAATGTGCAGTCCGTGGGGACTGTCACTGCCCCTGTGAGTGCAAGGGGGGGGGGGGGGGTGAGAATGCGGGATCTAATCAAATCATACAATAACTCCCAGCTCCAATCTTAAAAATGAAAGGAGACAGCAAATTTTCTATTCTTTTAATAAAAGCATTGAATGTCTATTAAAAACATACCCCATGATTTTTTATTTTTCTACTGATTCTAATGATAAGAGATTTATGTTATGTTTAAGTCAACACTGTGATTGAATATTATTGCTATTCAAATAAGTATTTATGTTTCAAAATTTTTATTAACGATTACAGTATTATAATATGTTATACAGAAAGTCTTACATAATTAAAAGTGTAATTAATAGTTCATAAAAAATTATAATTTAAATTTATTCCAAAAAAAATGTGTTTCTTTTACAAACTAACACAAAATTCCCACCCCTGTTTATATTGTATCCTACCCTGGAAGCGTCGTCTCTTTTCTGTGTAGAGTATCTCCCCTATTCTTTTCTAAGACACAAAAAGATTAATAATTGACTGGCCATCTTACAGATATTCACTAAGTAGCTGTTTCCATAAATAAATACAATTATAAGATTAAATTTTAAAAATTTTTGTCATGATGCCATTCATAACAAAACATGACTTCTTAAAGTAGAGTCACGCATATATCAAGTTGTGTCATTGAAAGATTAATCCTTTTTTTTGTGGCAGATTCATGTGAGTAACGAATCAAGCTTTTTACAGCCCGTTTAATCACTGGGAAATAATTGAGAAGGGGTTGTCAGTATTTAATACTCAGCAATACTGGTAGCAGTGAGTTAATGTGTGCCGGATGAAAACCAATGACAAAACATGAGAAGTACAGTACGGAGTTTATGCAGTCGAAGTGGGACTGTAATGCCTGGTCAAATGGGATGGGCCAGGAACATCACCAATGTCGTCAAACTTTAAGTTCTATTTTGGAGTAGAAATCATCCTTCTTTCTCTAGTGAATTATTCAGCGAAGAAAATTTCTATCTGTATACATCAGTAATAGTACTTTAATTTTCATCCCTCAATGGTAGTAGCTGATCTTGTTCTGTGGAAAAGACGGTTTTCGTCGTGGCCAATTGTGTGTTAAGGCGAATGGTCCCTGTTGTAAACTTTAAGTTTAATCAGAATTTTTTTGCTGTCTTAAATTTGAGGAGTTATATAAGCAGCACAGTGATTCTAATGTTCTTGAAAGTTAAATCAAGTCATTAAATCAAATTATTATATTAATTAAAATAATTGATCAAATCATTGCAAGTTTCTTATATTTAATATAATAAAATTTTATAAACTTTTGGTAGTATGTATATGTGTGTGTGTGTGTGTGTGTGTATGTGTATATATATATATATATATATTTATATATATTTATCCTCAAGGTACAATGTTAAGGCTACTATTTGGATCCTTTTGAAGACTGACCTCACATAAATCTTTATAATCAATATTAACATTTTAATATCAATAGTTTACAATAATATTGAATGGTTAAAGAAAAATACAAATTAGTGAGCAAGGTTACGTCAGCCTTTTGATAGCGTGTTAAGCAGTTCCTATTGTGGAGAAATATTTTTCAATGTGTAACATGTAGCTAACATGTTTGAGTAATTTTGTCAGTGTATTTCATAAATAAGAATTATTTGGGTAAATCCTTGAGCTTTTAATATCTGCATAAACGATTTAATTTTGGTAAATAATATTACATTGCATGCAGAATTTTAATTGAGCTTTTAAATAATTTTGCAAACTCCCTGAATGATGGTTTTGAAAGTTTAGTTAAATGTTGATTTTCCTTTTTCTAATTTTTCATTATGCCACATGCTTTATTTAATATAAATTTTGAATTTAAATTATTTATTTTTGCATATATAATTTTAATCAATTACTATGATAATATATAAGCATTTCCACCTAGCTTAGTGCAAAACCTAGTATAATGTGTGTGAGTATGTATTTTGCTAAATTTGTTGGCGTGATTGAATTGTATTTATTCTGATCTTGTCAAAAAGTAAACATCCTGAACCAGTTTCTGTTATGTGTATTTCTTATAGAACTATCAGGTTTAATAAACCTAGTTTTTCTTTTAGATTTTTTAATGAGTTTATTTGTTAGTTTGAAAGTTTAATCCTACCTCCTGTAACCTTGTCGTTGAAATAAAAGTTTAGTTATAGTGCTAGGGCCTAGAATGGTACTCTGGCGTCCAAAAATGCTGGGCCTGTAGAGGCCTGAATGTAGTTGCCAGAGTGGAGGGCTATGAAGGAAGCATAGTCCCGGGGCAGGCTTCCAAGATGGAGACTAAGGTTTAAAAACACATTAATGATGTCGGATGCTAAAGATCAGTTGAAACACAGGTGCGTAGGATGCATGCTACCCCGGGCAGCCAATGAGAGAGACCGGGTGTCAGGGCGGCAGTGTGTTAGGCCGTTTAGATTTACATGAAGTAACAGATAGCGGAACCTCTCGGCAATGAATAATAAATTTACAATTATTACTAAGTATATATATCATTACTTGTATTGGCATTATAAATTCAGAAATAAACTGCCTGCGTAGGGGTGTGTTCCAAAATGTTTGAGCATTGCGGTGCTCAGTTCTTCTTTAGACTGAAAGGAAACTGACACTGGGGGAATTAAAATATAAGTAAAATTACAAATTACATTAACTGAACTATTATTTGAGGGATGCGGGCACAGAGCGGATGAACACGCGCGCACACTGTTTGGCGGGAGGTTTGAACAGAGGGGCTGAAGCAGGCCGAGGCACATCGAGCTTCAATAAACATTAATAAATTATTTACATAGATTAATTCAATATATTATTATTATAAATCTATATTTAAAATTTTATGTAGTTTGTGGTAGGTACAGTTTTTTTCTTTCTAGTAAATTTTTACTGTTTACGGTTTTACTGTAGTGGTGTTGTTCTTTGTGTTAGCCTTATGTCTTTATGATTGTCTGTGTTACAATTAATTATATTGTATCTATGTTTGTGTTTCAATATTTTTTTTTTTTTTGTTTTTCATGTTTTGTGTATATAAGTATGGTACCTACCACCTTGGCTTGTTAGTTATCAGTAGGCATGTTACAGCTTAAAATAAATCAATATAATTTTGTGTGTTAGTTTTTAAGTATTCACGTATGTATTTGTGTGTTTGCATGTATGTTTTTTCGTGATTGCACGTGTGTGCTTGCATACATGCATGTGTGTTTCTATGTGTGTACGTGCATGTGTGTGCATGTGCAAACGCATGTTTGTGTGTCAGTGTGTCTACCCATGTGTGGTGGGACATGCACCATATCACAGGTAATTTTTGAAGTGACACTTCTTTACTGAGGAGGCAACAATTTTTGAGCGTTACGAAAATCCCGATCGCACGAGGGGAACAGTGAGGCAGGTGGCAGAGGAGGAGAGTGCAGCAAGCGCTAGCGGTCGAATGTGTAGACGGCAAAGGAAGGGGATAGGTACGTAGCGGAGCATGCTGTATGCTGGTTGTAGCGGTCGAATGTGCAGACGGCAAAGGAAGGGGGATAGGTACGTAGCGGAGCATGCTGTATGCTGGTTGTAGCGGCCGGAAGGGGAGACGGCAGGGGAGAGGTGGCAATTCTCGTAACGCTGCTTGTGTTTGTCTACTCCTCAGTTATCGTAACGGCTAACGATTGATGCTGCCATATTTCTTTGATTTAATTTAAAGAATCTACAATGTATATATTCGTGTGGAAAAGAGTTATTGATTTGTGCAATTGAGTTTATAATTTTTTTTTATTTGATTTTTATTTATTTTGTAATTTGTCACATGCCCACCAACAGTCATAGACTTTAGTGGTGGGCACTACATGTAACAACAAGAGCACAGTTATCACTACCAGTGTATGGACTCCCACCTCCGTCTGTACCATAGGAGGAAAACATCTACAGATGGCCAGCAAACGAGAGCAAGAGTACCACACACTAGCAGTGATAATAACAATACAGACAAAACACTAACAAAGGTTAAAGAACCATAACACATAACACATAAAACATATATGAAGGTAAAATCATATCATTAAGTGTTAAGAGAACAATTGAAGGAAAAATAATATAGATATGACACATAAATCAGAATTTATTATTAAACACTGTTGGAATTCAAATATAGATTATTGTAGTTGGTTATAAGTCTATAAATAATATCATTATTAGTATGAAGAGTACACAGAATAGAGCATAAGCGGGAATTGAATTGAGGAATTCTTAAGGCAGTACTATCAAGAAAATAAGGACATCTGAATTTATGAATACAACAATTATGAACAAAAAGGGCATCTTGGTAGGCCCTACGGTCTACCAGGGGTGTCTAAGTGGGGTGTGGGAGGTTCCTCGTAATAATTAAATCCATAACTTTATTTTGAATACTTTCAATTTTTTCAGTATCTGTTAAGTTGATGCCATTCCAGATAACAGAACCATATTGTAATTTTGATCTTATAAGTGCCATGTAAAGAGAGATAAGAGAGTCTGAGTTGGTTGCATAAGAAGTAATAAATTTTATAAGCGCTAGAGTTCTTTGTGCATAGGAATATAAGTAATCTACATGTTTATGGAAATATAGTTTTGAATCAAGGATGATACCGAGATCCTTTGTGTAGTGGGCTTGAGAGATAATAGAATTCACTAATTTGTATGAGTATTTAATTGGATGGTATTTCCTAGTGAAAGATATAACCTTGGTTTTATCTTTGTTGAGTTTGACCAGGTTTCTTAGACACCAATTATTAACTTTAATAATATCTTCTTGTAGTAATTCACAATCCTCTAATGAATAAATAATTTTATAGATTTTTAGGTCATCCGCAAAAAGAATGCCAGTAGAGTAGGAAAGTACTTGTGTAATGTCGTTAATAAATATATTGAAGAGAAGAGGTGAAAGAGTACCTCCCTGGGGAACACCAGAACACGCATTATACTGAGAAGATCTATGATTGTTGATCGATACAAAAAAACTTCTGTTGGATAGGTAGCTTGAGAACCAATTGATATAGTTTCCACAAAGACCTAAATGGGATAATTTAATAAGAAGTAAGGAATGGTTTACAGTATCAAAGGCTTTAGCTAAGTCTAAGTAACATGCATCGGCCTGACCCCTATTAGTAACTATATTATATACAGGATTAAGAAAGGTAAGAAGATTAGTGGTAGTAGACATACCAGACCTGAAACCATGTTGATTATTGGAGAGAATATTACAAAGTTGAAAATTTAAGAATTTAGCTGTAATTTTTTCAAAAATTTTAGAGAACCCATTAAGTAATGATATTGGCCTGTAGTTTGAGACATCTAATTTTGAACCATTTTTATGAATAGGAATCATTTTTGCTATTTTCCAATTATTGGGAAATATATTCGTTTTCAGACTGGTGTTAAAAATGTGATAAAGTAGAGGTACTAAAAGTTGGGCACAGCCTTTAAGAATAAAATTGAGAATGCCATCAAGACCTGTGGATTTAGTTGATTTTAAGTCCTTAATTGCCCAAAGTATTAGACTTTCAGAAATTATAGGCACAGCTATAGTCTCAAAAGACATGACCGATGTAGTTATTGGGGGAGAAGTATTTGGGTTTATATATACACTAGAGAAATACTGAGCAAATACATTCGTTACCACGTTCGGATCATTTGATATATCATCATTTACTTTAAGAGAAAGTTGTTTGTAATAACCATCTTTCATTAATCATATCTCCAGAAACTTTCAGGGTTTTTCTTGATATTGTTGTTAGTCGATTGAGTCCAATGGATTTTGTCGCGCTTAGTTAGAGATTTCACAGATTTTCTAAAATGATAGAACTGCGCATAGTAGAGTAGATTATTGTTTCTTTTGTACAGCTTGTGGAAATGTTTTTTAGATTTAAGAGCATCATTAATTTTTATGTGGATAGTTTGATCGAAAATGAAGATAATTAACTGTATCTAGACCTAAAAAGGCAAGAAGTTTTACTTCAGTCATGTGTGGACTCCACGCGCAAATTTTTTTATATTTTGCACAGTAATAGTGGTACAGTTTGGGCATTCCTGTATCACATATACCTATAAGCCAACTACTTCTTCGAGCCATTGTTAAATAACTTGCTTACTATCAAAAGTACAAACTCAAGAAAAAAATAGACATACAACATCCATAGAACTACATTACCATCCAAAGAGTATGAACAAAAACTATCATTGACAGCAAATTTCACCACTTCAATGATATGATTTATTCTCCACCTTTAGTATAATTAGAAAGAATTTTTTTTACTAAAAATTCAAAAGAATTCCATTTATAACTGTAAATATACAGCTACAACATTTCACTAAACCTGCTAGTTAATACTGAAAATTAATTTTGCATTCAACAAAAAGTTACCTTTTACTTTGGTGTTGATGTTAATAAAAAAAAAGGTAGTCACACTAAAATAATTAATTGCCCAATGGGACAACCTCAGAAAAAATTGTTCAGTATTTTGACTAAGCTCAGAAAAAATGTCAATACTACTTTAAATTTTCTTTATATAAGTTATTCAGTGTTTGAAAACACTAAAGTGATTTTCATTTGGCTTGTATTTTAAATTTTTTCAAAACAAATTCATCATCATTTTGCTGAAAAACTCCAAAATTTCCAAATAGCTGCAATTAATTTCTTGAAACACTTAGTTCACATGAAATATATAGTACGTAAACTTCCTCAAATTTATGCAATGTCAGCAACACATTTTTTTGCACAACCAGGGTATCATGTAATCTTTAGAAACTCACTAAAAAATTGTATAATTGTGTAAGCCCTGTTCTTTGTTCAGCTAGTTTTGCATAAAATAACCAGCACCTCAAATACCTCAAATATTTATTGCCTCTACACACTAGTTGCTAGCTTTAACGTATAGCCTGCCTGCTAATTTTTGTTTTATAAAAAATGTGTGCACTTACGTACGAAAGTCAGAACTTATACTTATTCTTGATTTGATACACTAAACCATGTTGTTATTAATAGTTAGAAAAAATTTATCAAAATTTTATAACGTAACTTTTGTAACAGAAAAATTCATTTTACAGCTCAATGATGGTTATAGAGTTACGAGCGGAAGTACCTGGTTTCGCCCGGGCTTTATGCAGTGTGGAGAGTAATTAGAATAAAAATGAAATGTTTTATTTCAGAAATTTTAACAACTGGTGGATTGGGATGGGAGTAGTTTTTTTCAAAATTAGGTAGACATTAATTTTTGTCTTGAATTGAATGTGAAATGTGTTGGGGATAACTACGTATAGTTGAACAACAGTTAAACAAATTAGAGGCAGGGGTATGCAACAACAGTTTATTGGAATAAATATAGTTTGTATGTTTGTAAACAATGTAACAATCAAAAGGTATGTCAGTGAGCGAAACGGCTCCCCAAGGATTCTGAGTAAGCTCCCACAGTGAACACACACAACAAAAATTACTGCCACTGCAAATAACACTACGAACATACCCTGAAATATGATTTGTCCTTATTATGTCTACAACTATAGTTTTCGATTTGTAAGAAACAAAACACTAAGGTCATTATGACTGATCAACTTTCTCTTAAAAGGTCTTTACCGCTTTTGAAAATAACAGAAATATGTTTAACTATAATGAACAAGGAAAAGATGAACCAACAAGACAATTACAGTAACTATAACTAAGTGACTCGCTCGGGGTTACCCGGGTGTACTGCGCGTTACTCCCGCCCTGACGCTAGGGCGTAGGTCTTGTGTCGTCACTCACCTCTTTTGCTAGTCCCGACGTCTTCTACGTCCCAGCGGGCGACCGACGAACAGCTGGTGGCGGAACTGGGGCTGCTCCGGACGCCGACCGGGAAGCGTCAGCCGTGTTCTGTCCTGGCGCAACTCGTGCCGAGGCTTTATTTACTATTGCAGTTGTGACATGCACACCAACACCTCATGAAGAGGGCACGCTTGATTCCTCGCTCATCGTAACTAGGGCTAGCCCCAGGACTAGCAAGCCTGTCTTGTTCTCTCCTTCTGGGTCATCTTTTAGTTTTCATCTCCAAGAGTCCTGTGGAAGTATTCCTTCTTCCCCCCCCCCCCCCCTCCACCCCCAGTTCAGTGAGTCCCTCTTCATGGCGGATAAGTTCAAGGAATATGAACCGGCACTATATTTTCTTCTCCTGATTGTTCCAATGTCATTGCAGTAACCGTATTTCAGACCAAACCATCAGTAACCATGTAAACACAGGAATAATTACCATAAAGGATGGCAGACATAAGAATGAGATTGTTAAAAAACTAAGTTATAAAGTTTAAGATTTAAATGAACTTTTTAGCTGGCTAGCCTTCCCTTTCTAAAACTGACTAAGTTTTTCTTTGCTTCTATTCAGTTCCTATAAAAAAAAATAAAGAAAGACTCACAGCTACAAAATTAAAGGCAAGATAAACCTAAAATAATAATCTTTTTAATTAACTGGTCTCAGTAATAATGATTAACTGTGTACAAACACAAATTTATTTTGTCATTGTGGTTCCCACACTAATGTTTTATAGGTAATTCTTTTATATTCCCTTTTTTTAATTACTATTTCAAATCCAGTATGTTATCCTAAAATATTTTCTTTGTTTTCATGTAACATATTATTCGCTCAAAGGAAACTGCTGCAACAGAAGCAAGGAGTAAACATGGAACTGGGCTATCTCTCCACTTATCCACACCTCACCTGTGCCCTTGCTTTACTTTAGCACTTCACATGTCTGTACCGTATTTGATCGTGATTTTCTGTTACACCTTTCCTATAGCAATGTGCATTATCTATAGTTCAAAATCTCACTCTGCTCAAAACTTTATGCAGAGATATCAAAACATATTTTTGCTGCACCACTCTCAGAAAAGTTTAAACGTTCCTGTATAACAGCAATTACTAAACATGTTCTCACTCACTTCTCCATAGTTTGATCATTGTTTTATTAAAGAGACTTTAAGAAGCATATGTCAACTACAAAGTATATATGTGACTTTCCCTTGTTAACATCCCTAACAGTTTTTAAATGGTTGATGCTTAAATACGAGCAAAGATACATAAAAAATATTTTTAGTTACATTCAACCTAAATTATTTTTGCAGTTTAAAATGATTTTAAAACCAGAATTATCTTTTTCACCCCTTAGGGGTTGCATTTCGCAAAATAGAAAATTTGTGGTTGGTAATTTTAGTATGTTTATTTTTGGTATCAAATATAATTTATTACCTTTATTGAATTTGGAGATTTAATTATTAATCTTAAAAACATACCCGATTTTCACCCTTAGGGTTAGAATTTGGAAAATATATAAAAAATGTTATTGGTAGTTTTGTATGTTTATTATTGGTACACAATTGTATTTATTATGCTTAATTAAATTTGGAGATATAATAATTAATCTTAAAAGCTTACTTACCTCTTTTTTTACCTATTAGGGGTTAAATTTTTCAAAATATAACCATTGTGGTTGGTAGTTTTCTTATATTTATTATTGTTACCCAATGTAATTTGTTATTTTTAATTAATTCCAAATATAATTATTAATCTTAAAAACATACTTACCCCTTTTTTACTCCTTAGGGGTTGAATTTTGCAAAATATAAATATTTGTGGTTGGTATTTTTTGTATTTTTTTTGGTACCCAATATAATTTATTATGCTTAGTTAAATTCAGAGAAATTATTATTCATCTTTAAAACATTCTTCCACTTTTTTTTACCCCTTAGGAGTTGGTTTTTGCAAAATTTAAAATTTTTGGTTGGATGTTCTGTGTGCTAATTATTGGTACTGAATATCTTTTATTTAGCTTGATTAGTTTAAGAGATATAATTGATCATCTGAAAACCATATTTACCCCATTTTCACTCCCTTAGGGATGGAATTATGTAATTATATATAGCACAGTTTTTAAGTTAGACAAAGACATTTCTAATGAAAAAAGGTGC
Source organism: Bacillus rossius redtenbacheri (assembly GCF_032445375.1). Taxonomy (NCBI): domain Eukaryota; kingdom Metazoa; phylum Arthropoda; class Insecta; order Phasmatodea; family Bacillidae; genus Bacillus; species Bacillus rossius. Next base: position 134,337,587 of record NC_086331.1, read on the forward strand.
ATTAAAATCCACCGAGTAGTTTCCTATTAATGCTGTAACAAACAAACACAAACACATGAACAGACAAAAATTTAAAAAAAAAAACTAATTTTCGTGTTCTCAATCATATAAATAGCCATTTCCAATTTTTTTTCCATCATTTCATCCAATGTCCAGACTTTTTGCCTCGAACAGTTTTATAATTAGTAGAGCTATAGATTACACTGAAATATGTACACTCTGAGCGGTGGAAACACTATATTGACTTACGGTAGATAACTAACTAGGCTCTTGGAGACGACATGTCTCAGTCTACACGACACCTGCTGACGTCATCGTCCGCATCAAAGAAACAGTTCCATTCATGGTTTTCATTCACACTACTCGCTCTCACAACTCCCATATAGTTTACTATAGTTAACAAAGCCGGGATGTGCTGGACTAAGTTTGAGTTCGTATTACACTACAAATTATAGGCAGAGGTAAGCCCTGAAGAACAGAACAAGGAGGGAAATAAAGAAGTGCGACTCTTATGGTGGAAACTGAAACCATGTTTCATGCGACATATGTCACTATCTGTTGGGCGGGCCCATAACTACCAGCAATTAAAAAATCGGAATAGAGGTTCTCATACAAAGTTTTTTTAGTTAATACTTTTTTTGGTTATATTAAGTTATCTTCTTGGCGGCGCAAAACTAATTTAATCGATGCGAAAATACTTAATGCTGTTTTGTAATAAACCGTCATGTAATAAATAAAGGAGTAGGAGGTGTAAAAACTCATAGTATTACACACCACAAAATTAGTGGCTACCTAAATAGAGTGAATTTTCCTCTGGTTTGTTTTCCTGATAATAGCTTATACATTACTTCTAATAAATTAATGTAGTTATGTCAGCAATATATTATGAAAACTACTATCTAGCGGACGGGCCCATAACTACTTCAAAAAACTAGGTCTCAGTCTCGGTAATTAGAGTTTCTCCCCCATGAAGTGAAGAGGAAGTGGCTCGCACAAATGAGAGATAGCCTTGCCTGTAGCGGCGGCGACGACAGACTGACTCAGCTGCGCTCAGAGGAAGGTCACTGACTCACTTCCGGCCGTCGACCTTGAAAGACATCTGGAAGCATGCCACCGAGGCAAAGAGTGAATGCACGTTAACAATAACATCACGTAACTAAACTAACAAAAAATACATTAAATAATGTCCCAGTTTCGATGGTATATTATAACATTTACAAGCAGTTGTACAGCAAATTGAAGGTAAATTAACAAGTTTTTCTTACATATGTTTAATATATGCACCTTTGTTTATATGGCACACATCCAACCTATAGTCCCAATTCTTCCCACACTATGGTTAACAATTCTGTGTCTCGACTCTGGCAAATCATTAGGTAGCGGCGGAACGTAGACACAATCTTTTATAAAGCCCCAAAGGTACAAATCGCTTAGCTTTATGTCAGGTGAACGTGTAGGCCAGCGAAAAAGAGCTCTGTCGTCTCGACCATTACGACCAATCCAACGGTCAGGGACTTCGACGTCCAACCACTCTCGTGCAAAGAGATTACAATGGGGAGGGGCTCCATCCTGTTTGCCAAATAAAGTTTACAAGTTTACCCTCTACTAATTGGATAGAGCCATTCTTTTGCGATGCAAGCGAGAAAACAACAAAGCAGTATTAGCGCATGCGCTTTTCTAAAACTGTTTGAGTTACTCTATAATTGTGACCTTGAACTAAAACTCTACAACGCTTACAGTTGATACTATTAAAATGTATAACTGATACATTTTATGGACATATGTATTTCAATATGGCCCGCTTCGGGATTGTTTGGCTCATTGAATACTTATTTGGTAACATTTAATGAAAAGCCTGTCTTCAAGTGGCAACTCTGTCCGCTAAAACATAAAACACTTGAAAAGGGGGGGGGGGGGGGGGATAAGACAGGTTGCAATACCTCAGGCAGGCCTCGTTAGGGGCGTGAAGCACTGACGTAATGCCCTTGGGCGGGGGGCGAGAGAAGGGGCATTGCTCATGAGGGCAGAGCCCCTGGTTGACATATACTCTCACACTGCTTTACAAAGCCATGCTATTGACCAAGTTAGTCATTACTCATTTATTGCTTATTTCAACCTTTATCTGTTCTCAGCGTTTTGACTGTTCCTCCAAAACAAAACTCGGCCAGCTGATATTGTGTTTGTTCGTTGTGTCACCGAACACCTCCATCAAATCATTTTTCTTTGGTTTTTATTATTAATTAGTTGAATTTGAACTACGTAGACACACGATTCTCCTGGTGCGGGTTAACCGTGCCATATTTCACTTCCATAAACCATAAACACAAAAATAATTAGTTTATTTTGTGTGATCAATTGATTTGACAGAGAATTTTATGCTGTGATTCAAGACGAAAAATGCTGCCAACATAGTGCATGCATAGTTGTGCATCACGAACTTGGAAACTGCTGGAGCAGATCTTAAACACACCCTGTAAGCGGCGCGGACTGCCATGTGGCATAATGTTCACACAGCCATGCTCAGTGGCACTCTGACACTCGTGTATATCCGCCAGTCGCAAGTAATCTGGCGGTAGCTAGACGTGAAATACGGCTCTGTTGTAGTCATAGGTACTGCAACTTCTGTAAATTAGTACCGATTAAGGCCCCCATAACTGTTAGTTCCGACCGATCAGTTGGAACTTAACAGTCGAAACTGCCGTGTGTGTGTGTGTGAGGAGGGTGGATTGAACAGTCGGAACCAATTTACTTACAAACTGATGGCTTCTCATCTAGTCAGACTGTGGGCCAGAGAGCACTCAGTCCCAACTGCCGTGTGTGGGAACAGTGTCCAATCTGTCCATCAGCTGAGTGTCGTGGCTGACATCCATGTTTATACTCTTTGGTTGCTTTGCTATTTTTTATCCTTTTTCTTACTAAAGGTTCAATTACAATTGCAACATCCAAAGTGTCATCCTTACTCTTCGTTTAAACGACATATCCGACAGCAGCAACCACAAACTGATCGTGTGGGGGCCTTGACGTACAACCGTAAGGGCCCCGCCTCGTGAGGGGTGTATGTGTGTCAGCGAGGCGGGACTAGCTGGTGCTTCTAGCGCGGTGTCTCCTCTGGACTGGCGCGCAGTCTTCTCTTCGTCACAAGATAACTGTGAAATTTGAGCGGCGACCTTAACATTATTTGGCGGGGAAATGAAGATAAAGGTGCTATGCAAGTCCCTTAAGTGCTTTCAAGAATCTGTACTGGTTGTTTTACGCCTAAAAATTACTCTGAAAACATGCGTTTTAGCCATATTAACTCTTCTAAAAATACAGTATAAAAACTAAATCCAAATCAAAAGTAATTTTTCGGCCCTCAGCGAACTCTAAGTGCTTTTCGTAAGCAGACCCCACTCGGATATCCTGAGTTGTTTTTCCTGAAGCTCTGCGCACCGTGTGTGTGCCCGGGTAGGCGGGGGCCTTAAGGCCGATGTACACGCTCCAGCCCGCGAACCCACCGAGGTTGAATATGTTCTTGTAGGAGACTGAAGGGTTGTGTTGTTCTCGCTCGTCTCACAGCACCGTCGCTGTCGCACGTCACTGCCGGACACTGTCCACTGTGGACAGGAAAGCTACGTGAGATGGCAGTCTTGACGTCACTGTCACGTCACTGGTGATAGAGAGTCGCAACTCCATGCTCAGCGAACTGTCCGGTATTCATCGGCAGTCTTAACAACCTGAAATTCGTTAACTTTTCGAAAGAAAATGTTGGCTACCTTTAAATTTTTTGGTAGTTCGTTACTGGGAATATTCAACATAAATGTTTCAGATTATCTATTTTCTAGTACGTACGGACCAACCATAACACTATGTTAAAGAACTTCGTCTTTTGTTTCAAAACAAAAAACTGTATAGCCACAAAGTATGAATGTTGAAAATAATAACTTCAGTTTCGATTGCAAAAAATGCACGTGTGCACATATGTGCTAATGCCAATACCAATATAATTCAACACTGTCAAAAAAAATTCCAAAGTATAATAGAGTGTTATTTTACTTAATATGCCACTTCGTTAATACACCATTCCATAAATTACTAAACTAATAATGTTTGTAAAATTATTTTTTTTTATGTCATTGTGTTTAGTCAATTTCTATGTTTGATTCATATTTAAAACTTAAATTTTGATGTTGGCATTTCTCAACCGCACAGTTTTTTTAGTGGGCATATTTTGCCTATTAAGTTTTGTCCCAAGTTTCACATGGAAATATTAAATCACCACTAAGCTTATTTTATTTGGTGGAGTTACTGTTTTATTTGGACCCTGGCAGTTAATTTTTTTTTTCCCAGCGTGCTGTGTTTGTGGAAAAACATTAAACTCACATTTGGTCAATATTCCAGCCCAAGTATCCAGATCTAAGTTTTAAAATTATTTCCCAGTCACTCCAGGCAAATGGTCAATGAGATTTTTAAGTGGCAGATCCAAGGCTGACTTCCTTTTGATCGCAATTACAATGTATAAAATAACTTTTTCTGGGAAAAGCATTAGCAGACCTGCCAACTATCACGATTTTGGTGTGAGGCTCACGATTTTAAGGTCCATCTCACGCCCTCACGCCAAAATAGTGTTTCCTCACGATTTTTCGGGGACCCAAGATTTTGTTTGAAAAAGTTACAAAACAAGTTTTACGAAAGCTTACAGTAACGAGTTTCCATCAATACTCGAGTCACTTAAAGGAAGCAATTTTGCGTTTTGTAGCGTGTGCCGTGCTGATTTTTCTATCTCGCATAGTGGAAGAGGAGACATTGTGAAACATGTCGCTACAAAAAAATACAACTAACACGTGAAGTGTATTGCTTCCAATAAAAAAATTAATTTTGCTGTGAACAGTGATAATAGTGTTACACGAGCAGAATGTTATTTTACATATTTTTTAGTTACGGCCCTTTGTGATCACTACACTACAGCTATAAATTATGTTCAACTAAATTAAATCTGCAACCTATAATTTGTTGGAATAAATTTTGAAGCAGAGACCATGTAACATATATACAGGTATGTCACTTAAATTTAAAGATTCTCATTTGTTGTTTTTTATATCTAATGTGTATTTATGGGCCTGAAAATTTTTATCGTGGACCTCATGATTTTTTTAATTTGAATGTTGGCAGGTCTGCATTAGTGGCTGAACAATTTACCCTCCTTCGCGAGCTTTTGTATTTTCCTTTGGCCCCATGTCCTTCTGTTTCCTTACCTAAATTACGTATCTTGTTATGTACTCCCTCTTATGATTAGCTGTTATAGATGCACTAAACTATAATGATTTAAGTTTTTTTCTTTCAGTTTTTAGGTCAAAAAAGTGCAGAAGAAACTTGTAATGGCCGGTCAATCAGCAAAGAAGTGTTTACTGTGAGTGGCTTTATCATATTTATTACAGTGTTTTTATACTTTATGTTTGAATTTTTTTTTAATTTTTGGGTTTTGCACCATATATTTAAAAACATTAGATCTTAGATCCTACGTAGAATTATAAATGTGTTCCAGAGAAAAAGGAAAATGCTTTAAATGATGTGTTAAAAAGAATTGAGTTTTTATATTATTTTGAAATAGATGAAGTCATATAAGTAATTTTATTTTTAATCTTATAAATACATATAAGTAATTTAGGATTACTTAAGCTGTATTATTTGAATTTTTTTGCCAAGAAACGATAACAAATTGTTTGTTGAAATGTTTCTGTATTACCTCAGCTTCATTCTCCATTTTTGATTGTTGGGGATCTAAATTCTTGCAACACGATGTGTATTCCTCTAGTTTGGAATTGCAGAAAGAGCTATATTTAATTCACTTCTTGTTCTATTAGATACTGGTAATCGAACACACTTTACTATGTTCTGTGTAATGATGACATGGGTGTGTCTGACAGATGTGATGACGGGACACTTGAGGAATGAGAGTTAATTACGTGTGATGGGAATACTGAAATTTTTTTTTACTTTCCTTTCATTTCAGTTTTTATATAGCTAACAAACACGCATTTAGTAAACAACTTAGTAGGTAATTATGTTAACGTGTTAACATAAGGTGTAAGACACTGGCAACACAGACTTAACTGCACATTTGTGGTGTGACTCACAAGGTCCATGTGTCCAATTACATTAATGCTACAATTTTTAAAATTTTTGATATATATTTTGGGAATAATATTCCTGAGACGAAAATAAAATTCCTAAATATTCACAGTCCAAATTGTTGGCATAATAGGCCTTGGGCAAAATATTTCCTTACTAAGTTGGTGCCACCAACATTTATGAGGTACAAATTTATGCATAGTTAAATTAATAATATAAGAGCTATGATTTAATGTCTAATAAAATTAAAGAAGCATAAACTTTGCTTTTTCCATCAACAAGAAAGATTATTTAACCTTTGAACGTAATTCCGACTCTTGTTTACTAAAAGCATGTTTGTTGAATCACTTACCAAGTGACTTGCCAGTAATGCAGGATGGTAGGCATGAGGTAAACTCCACCTGAAAACTTGTGTCCTTTCTCAGCGGTGCTGATGCTGATTGCGGCCTTAAGGTCAGTGTAGTATATTAAATCTATTGTATTTAATGTCACTCAAGAACTGTTACTATTTTGCACACGTGGAAATTAAAACTTTAAAGTAGATGATTAAAAGTGCTACTTCGGATATGTGACAACACTACTTAAAATCACGTCTTAATTCATTGGTTTCATTACTTCAGATCCATACAAATTGAAAATCATTACTTTGAAGGGTGAAGGCACGAATGTGTATTTTAATATATTGTAAATAGCATGTCTATCAAATTCAGCCATTTGCAAATTTTTTTTGTGATCATATTTTTTCTAGGTGACTGATCCATTTTTGAGACCCCATATCTTTTTATCTTGAATGATAGCACAAACATGGTACATAAGTCATTTCTGAACTCACTTCAACTAGAAGTTTTATAATGTCTTACACTTCAATGCCTAACTTTATGAAACATAAAACTCTGTACTTTACAGAGTTGACAATGTTTCAATACAGTTTGTAACTATCAGTTAAGTTTTGGGATTTTGTGAAAAGTGTAAATATAATTAACTTTGTGTTTTAAGTGTTTATAATAATAAGCTGTAATTTATTAACATTGGAATCATTGTTTTCAGAAATACCTGTTTTCATCATATCCAGATTTGTCCGAACATTTATACAAGTATTTCATCTCTGAGGAATCACATAAACATGGCGTGTCTACTGTTTCATCAAAACAGGACAGTTTACCATTGTCAGTATTCAAACAGCAGTGTGAGAAGCTAATGACTGTGATCAATGATGCAGAAATAACTGATATATACATAAAGGTAAGAAAACTCATTATATATGTTTTGAAAATTAATTCTATTAAAAATCTGCTACTTTAGATATTAAATAGCAAATAGATTTGCTTAAAATAAATGCATGAATTTTTTTTTAAATTTTTTTGTGCCAAACAATAGCAAAAATTATTTACACAAGACGTATAATTAAACTAGACATACACAGTGAAACACCCCCAGAGCTTAACCTAAAAAAATCAAGCTAAAGGGAGTAACAATGTAATAAAAAAAAGGAATAGAGTGCGATGCTAGTTGTAATTGGCCAGATAAAAATCAACGTTAACATCTTCCACTTCCACAACAAATTACAAGACAAAACAATTTAAAAAAAAATTAAAAGGCAAAAACCAACAATATACACGCATAAAAAAGCATTAACAGCCAAAAAGGGGCCAAGGGCATTAAACTTTGAGCGGGTCCGGGCGGCTCCACTGCATTCACATGTGTTAGCTTCAAAAACAAAACCACGCCCACCAGTGGCTTCACTCAAAACAAACCGCTTGCCCCTCCCCCGGGTGCACCCCTAAAACAATTCCCTTGATCCCCACACATAAAAATAAATTATTTTACAAAACAAAATTATAATATTATTATACAATATTTTAAATAGATTAATTAATTTCAGCTGGTAATTTTAAATCAAATTTTATAATAAATAACTCTATTTAAATAACACAGTACTAAGTTTCAAAAAGGCAACATAATAGAGTTGACTATCTGTGACATTCAACATTAACCAAAAACAACAAATAGGAATAATATCTACAAAGATATGGTAATAAATAATGATTTAGTGGGCCAAATCTCAAAAAAATTTATTTGTGCCTCAGAAATCTCTAGCGCAAAAAAAAAATTTACACCACAGTTTATAAGTTTGTACTCATTGGCCAGGATTTACAAAATCCTCATATTATTATTTACTATCTATCCTTCGCCACACAGGACTGACAAAGTTCACCAGACAACACCAGATAACCAGCAGATAAATAATATAAAAATATAATAAAATATTTATCATTAAAAAAATAAATAAAATATTTCTAAAAATAATTGCATTTCACAGCACAAACCCTTCATTTACCACACAAAAGAACGTATTAGACAGCGATGTTATCAGAATTACAAATTATAAATTCAATTGGCAATGTGCATAAAAAGATACTGATTTACTGTGATGTACCCTGAAAGACTCGATATTTTCCAACTAAAAAAAAATTTAGGCAAAAAATACACAATTAAATATATATCGGACGCGCCAGCGAAACCTCCCCAAAAGGGAAACACAACCAATACCTCGTCCAATTAACGACAGAAAACCCTAAGTGAATCAACAGTTCTACTAAAAGATATATATTATATAATTACAACGAACATTCAGAACACATCAAGCAAGAAAAACCAGACGGTCAAAACTTACAGTTTTCTAGAAGCCTCTACAACGACGAACAGCCTTTAAATTTGCATCCCGCAATTTACTGCTGTTTGCACAAAAACTAAGAGCACCAACTCGAAGACTGAAGTATCTTGCATGCCTCTGTAGATTTCACCTTCCTCACGCCACAGTCCTGTTGTCAGAAGACTGCAGACAAATGCACAACATCCCTTCTTGTCTTCAATCAGCGCATTAGACTTCTCCGTGCCCCTAGCATAATGTTAGTTACCGAACTGTTGTTGGAAAAATTTCACTATAAACTGGACTTATAATCTTGTAGCAGATAAACGGGATGTACGCTCGTAGACCCATTAACTGGCGCACCAGAACTCAGACCTATTCTCTGATGTTATCAACACACACCTTAGCAAACGTATTACATAGATTCGTATTATAGTATTTCAAAACAAATAAAAAGGCTGCATAATCTTAGACTCCAAAAACATATTTGCATGATGATTCTCGTAGATCACTCCTCTACACCAAACGTTCAACAGCAAACCCATTTTAACCATTGCTTCGTGAACTTCGCCGGCGCTCCCTAAATTATTCCATGGCAAGACTTGTCTCTCTCAACTACCTTGTCCAACTCCCCCAACAACACAACAACACCTGAACCTCGTCACACCAAAGCGACCGAGGCGACAAGACCAACCATTATATATATGATATTTATTCTTCCTTTTACCAAGATATAAACCGATTACATGATAAAACTGTTTCACATCTTCACACAACAAACAAATAATTTTGCCGTTCTACAACAAATTACTTCTGCTTAACTATAACAAAGACAAATATGTCTTTGTGTGTATATTATTCAAACATGAATTACAAATACAGGGTGGGGCAGAATGCTGTCCCTTGTTCATAGAATTAACTGGAGGGGCTCCAGAGCGGAGGGATTGGTGGGACAGGTGCCGTTAGGTCGGGGTAACAACGCCGTTTTCAGTAGTCACCATGCAGTGGACAGGTGAGCAACAGGGCTTTGTTGTGGAGATCTTTTTTAAAAACAGGGAAAGTGTACTGTTGACACAGTGAGCCTTTTACAGGTGGTGCTATTAAAATAATTTTACACACAGACCGTTAGTTACATACCTACTAGATCATGACTGACCAGCAATTGAGCCCAAAAGGCTGTGTGAAACTTAGAGATGCTTGCAATACAATCCTAATAGCTGTACCCCTTGACACTATTGTGTGGACAATCGACGAAGTGCATTTTCACCTTAGCGGTACAGTAAACAAGCAAAATTTGCATTACTGGGCAACTGCAAACCCTCGTGAACTGCACCGAAGACCACTTCACAGCCCGATAGTGACAGTTCAGTGCGCTGTGTCCTCGATAGGCATAATTGGGCCTTTTTTTTTTAAGGAGGCTTAACCATGACTGTGACTTCAGCACGCTATTGTGAGATGCTGGTGAACTTTATATGCCCAAAAATGGAAGAGTATGACAAGGAACATGACTCAGAAGTCTACCGATTTCAACAGGATGGAGCCATGGCCCATACTGCCCATCGTTCACGCAAAGTTTTGCAAGAAATATTTCTCGGCTGCCTGATCTCCTTACCAGGGAATGTTCCTGGATTTGACTCCCTGTGACTTTTTTCTATGGGGCTACCTCAAAGCTGCAGTTTTCAAAGTTCATTCTCGAACCATGGAAGCGCTGAAGGAGGCAATTGAGGACATAAACACAGGAATATCACAAGATATGCTGGCAAGAGTGGGTGAAAACTTTGTTGAACGGCTCAATATGTGCATTGCCCGCCAAGGCCACCACTGGATGATATTTTCTTTAAAAGTTAAGCAAAAAAAATGTGTGATATGTACTTTTCAAAAATAAAAACATTTATCGTTTATCTTGAACTGTTTTTTCACAATTCAACCACCAAATCAGGGATTGCATTCTGCCCCACTCTGTATAAAGTCCTGCCGTTACTTCCTAACTGACTATGACTGAAAAACACCATTGTTCACAGGGCATGATTACTGCATGCAATTGACATGGTAACTGATCCAAAATACAGACGAATTGTAGTCATATAAATAATATCATCTACATTTCAAAAATGATTTCTTACAGCTTGGCTCAGACCACAGCTGTTAGATTATCTTATTTACGTACAACTTAATATGTTTGCAAGTTGTCGCAGGCACATAAGTTGGTACAGCAGCGAAAAAACAACTAATTGGTGGATGACGCATTCACCTGTCTCCCCAAGACGGAGGTGGACTTACACACCACAAAGCCAATCACAAAGCTTGTGCCGGAAATTGGGAATTTCGACACAGTTTTTTTTCTAATTTTATATAATTTATATTATCTTTGGAAATTTTATTTTTCTTTATAATTTGGTTACTTTGGGCGATTTACTTTTTGTTAGGCTGGTGTACTCCCCTGAGTTAAACTTTGTGACAGTAGACAGAAGCACTTTTCCCAGAGACGTATCTGATATTTTGCAGATCTAAGACTTTGTTGGCAGCCCGTTTGAAATTTCCCTCGCTTATAGGCACGTCCCAGGCCTGTAACGTTACTTCACTTCATGACTAAAACTGCATACAACAGCTCTGGACGAGTTGTTAACATTTCTCAGAGACGAGCTGACCGTAGCCTTTACCGTCACGCAAACGTCTTAGGTTCACTCCCCTGGAGTCACGTCATGGACGCTCATTCCCATCGTCGTGGCGCTTTTTGTTCACCCCCCTCCCCTATCGGTTCTAAGAATTCGCCTAAGACCAATGACCGGTCATAAACCCCAGCAGACAGCGACAGTCTCCAAGGGCGACTGGCATAAAAATAAGTGTGTGCAAAGATGGACCACCCCACGACATATAGCGGCAGAAACAGTAACTAATTATCTTGGCCGCCAGAGTGCAGCTCCTGACTGCGCCCTTAAACCCCTGGTTTAAGCAGACGCCTTGAGCGAGTCGATTCTTTTTTATTTCAGACACCCCTCAACAGGTAGCACTAAAATCTGCAAGTGCTACCAACTTCGAGACATCAAAGTCAGAGTTTTTTATGACGCCCACTCGGGGAACTTCGGAACCTTTCGGTCCGGACGTCCCAGTTCCTCCCCCCAATTTGATTGAACCTTTACTTTTAATTACGAGACGCGGTTCTTCGCGAGACACTTCACTTCGCGTCGCGACTGCAGACGGACCGTTTGCGATTATCGGCGAGACTCTGCAAGACTTGCATCCGACCGCAATCGACAATGTAGTCGCTTAAATAAGGGATGCTATCCCTGTAATCTTCTTTATGTAGTTTTGTCCGTCTGCACAGTAAGAAACATAATAGTTAGTTTTCTTTTAAATCTTTTTTTTTTTTGAAATGAAAACATTCGCGCCCAGCCGCGCATTAGCGGGATCCAGTTCCTGGCTGGCGACGCATCGGTAAATAGAAGCCAACTTCCCTGTCTGGTGAGTTACAATCCGCGACTTTCCTCAACCTCCCCTTAACTTTTCCGGGCATTATTTTCTGCCTCGTATACTGTCTGTGTACAAGTTCTGATCAGTTTTGATTTGGACTGTTCGCAGACAGGGTTCGAGAGCCGGACGCCGAATTGGCACTTTCATCTCCCTTCCACAACACCACACAGGCGCCCTGGCATCACGTTCCCGCGTGATCTCCGGGAAGCGAAGCCCCGACCTCCGGTGCTTCTGTACCTTTTAACCTTTTCTGAACTTTCTTAAACTACGCCGTTAGACGAAGTTCATCAGATAAACGCCACATCTGGACTTTGAGAATACTGGGATAGTTTAAATATATTTGTATTTTTTTTATTGGTTTATGTATTTTTTTAATGAAACCTTTTTTTTAAATTTAATTTAGGGCTAGCCCATATTTCTCTTTAAATATATCTGAGAGCTAATTAATTAAGTAATTGATATTGTATGTATATTTTTTAATATCTGTTATAAATTTTCCTATAATAAATTTGACGTAATTATATTCAGACGGAATCACACCTTGTTTCTGTTCATTTCTAATAACATTGTGAAACCTGAAAGATCCCCAGCACAAGCTTCATAGCATACAAACAACTATTCTTAATCTATTGTGACTTCACTATTGTATATTTAGAAAATGTAAACATTTTATCAATCCCACGCAAAGTACATGCCTCACTCTGTTTCTCTCTGACAGTCTGACGTAACACAAAAGGGTTACATCATTCTGCTTTCAGAAAAAGTTAAATAGCAAAAAATAACATAAAATTACATAAATACATGCTGAAAAAGTCACCAACAGGAAAACAATAGGTAAATATTTATTTTAGAGGTTTAATTACATTAAATTAAGTTAATTATTATAAATACTTTATAATTTAAAAGAAATATTTTTTTATGAATTGTTAAAGGCAGATGTTGCCGTGTTTGACACATAATTGCACAAAATGTTTTAGGACAAAATCATATTTGCACAAATTTATAACTGTCCTAAACTGTTGATGCATACTGCAGATATAAGTACTAATAAAATACTTTTTAGGGAACCAAACTCTCATAGCAGAATTAAAGGTGACAACATGATTTTTCAGACTCCTGATTGGTGAACTTCCTAAAATTTACTAACATATACAGTATGCTCACTTCCATAATGATTATAATTAGGTACTTTAAACACAGTTCAATTTGAGAGAGAAAAAAAGTCATTTCTGCAGAATAAGTATTTAAGAAATAAGACATCATTGGGTTTTAAAATTTAAATCTTTTTTCATTATGTCATATTCAGAGAAATAAGTACATTTACCTCATATGGCAATAGTTCCTACCCTGCCAAGATTCAAATAAACCAAGTAATACACTAACTCGTGTGCTGTACATTCATTTAAATAAAAGTGCATACTTTAAAATCTTAGAAGAAGTTTGTTACCTTGATCAAGTTCTCTCACCTTCCTCCCAAGTCAAAATCAAAATTCATGACACACATTTTCTTAAATTACTGAAGGCAGAATGATAAGTTCTGCAAGTTATCACACTGTATTCTACATAGAAAAAGGTGATCACCGATCTTGTGGATGTAAGCTCACATGTTGCATGTGTTACGCTGGGTACTTGTCCTCTTGCCAAGTTTCAGCTGGCTACGACGAGCTTTGCACTTTTAAGTGTGCCTCCATAGAAAGCTTAATTGCTAAGAAGCCAGCAACTGCATCCAAACTCAGCAGTTCCACAGCCCTGAGGTCTCCCCTCTGCCATCGTCCTCGCTTAGTCACTTTTGTGCATGAAACAATTCCCATTGCTGGTCTCGTACTAGCCAAAACTCAGTTTGGACTGAACACCGGTGATAACTAGTGGCTGAGCCTGCCATATTTCATTACCTCAGCACAAACAAACTAATGTAAGTTCCTACACTCTGAAATAAACTTGGGTTTAAAATAAAAAAAAGCTAATTTGAATAAAAATCACACCTAAAATTTATGCTACAAATTAAATGCCGAGAGAATGAAAACTGATATTAGAGAAGTATGATATAGGTATTTAATAGTTATTAATAATAACTTCTAAAATACTTAAGTAATTGATCATTTGTTAGAAATATTGTTTTTGTTAATTTATTTGGGAGTGACTTTTTGGTGACCTTAATATTTGATCCATAGGGATATTTTTAAAATGTAAAATAAGTAAAGAAATATCATAACAATACAAAGTTCTTGAATATTTTTGTTGGTAATAACTCCAGTATTGAAACATTTTTAATCATGAAAGAAAATTGCACCTTTGTACATTCTGTAAGTTAATGGCAAATATTTGTTTAGTTAGGTTTAATTTATGTGTTATACCTATTTGAATATATGGTACTGTATTATTCATAGTTTATCATTTGTTCATAATTTGATTTTTTTTTTTCATAGGCCACAATTTATTTCACATATTCCATAGCTTTAAAATTAAATGAGTATTATGTACAGTAAGTCCTCTATTTACGTCGTACCGATTTACGTCGTTTCGGATTAATGTCGCTAATGTTTGAGTACTCATGTTTCAATTTAAGTTGTCGCCGATTCACAATAACGTCGTTTACAATGATCGTATTTTTTTTTTTTTTAACCAAAACACCGTATATAATTCGTTTATAATTCTTTGTTTCCTTCGGTAGTTAATTTATGCTATGTAGCGTAAGCTACACGTTCACCGCCTTATCTTATCATACATCATGAGGGACGCTTCCTGCTCTCCGCTGCTCTCCGCGCGGTGATGCAATACTACCAGCCCGCCCGCTCGGCCACGCACGTAGAAGTGTTATCTACTTCCCGCAACGACACAGCATTTTCTCCTATCCCTTTTCGTCCAACTCCTTGGCACTTCAGTCGCTATGATATCATTGAGTTGGCCGGAGTTTTAAACGTGCCGTTGTTACGTAAAATGATATAATCTATATTGTTTGCGACGTAAATTTAAAGTAGTGTTTCTCATGAAAAATATTTTACATTGATTTTTATTAGAATTATTCCCGTACGTAAATTGTAAGAATTGCGCCGCGCTATTGTATAACCTCTTTTAGGTGTTTATTACTTCATGTGATTATTTTAAATCAAGGGCTCTCAATGTTTGTCATACTTATAGTACTTTTATTGTATGTATGCATTTCTTTTGACTTTGTTCTTACCAGCCTCCAAAAGAAAACAGTTGTTTTCTCCCGCGAATGACTCAAAGTAAAATCTGTGTAGCGCTAAACCACTTTGTATCCTTACACTTTGAATGCATTATGCGTTTATATTACGTACATATATATCTGTTTTTATATTTCAATCAATAAAGGTAATAAAGCAGCTGGTTAAATAACCATTCTATAAAGCTGAGAAGTACTAGTTGGACTTGTTTCCCACGCTGTCGGTTGTCATTTGCTGATAAAATTGCCCGTTGTCACGTCTGTATGCCAGCGCTTCCGGCCGACCTTGGGCTGTGGCCGGCCGGTGGCATGAAACATGGCTCATTTTGCGTCGTTTCTATTTACGTCGCGGTTTTCAGGAACGTAACCCCGATGTAAACCTAGGACTTACTGTATGTTACTTTAAATAAAAAATTTTAATTGCTGAGTGATAATGTTTGCTGTTCTAGGTCTACTCTTCCAATGATGAGTTGACACACGATCAGTTCAAATCTCTGCTGCAACAGGTGTATCGGCTCTCCATGGATTTTTACCCTGACGGACCAACCCGCACTTGTGTACATTTGCTCAAAATATTGAAAGCCGTTGTGGATTCTGCTGTGAGTAGTTCTGCGTTGGACAGTTTTGAAGATAATTTAGTCAATGTAGAACTATTAATGTATCTACCTCATTGATTAAAATCTGCAGTAACTATTGGATTAGAATTTTGGTTGATTGTCATCATAAACTTATTCTAACTCTGTATATACATGCAGATGTTAACTGTAATAATTTGGGAGGACCTATGTTATATTTGTGACATAGCTATTTTGAATTGAATTTTCTGTACTTGGAAAGCAATATATATATATATATATATATATATATATATATATATATATATATATATATTTAATGTTGAAAACGTGCTGTAAAAATATTTATCTTTGTGTAAATGAAACTATGTCAGCAGTGAATCACTGCCATAACACAAAGGTAATAGGTAGGAACTCTAAGAAACAGTGAAATGGGAAATAAGACAAAATTCTGTAGATTTTTGACATTTATATTGAAATCTCATAATTGTGGAAATACTTGATTGTTAGGTTTACTCAAGATACACAATTTCCCATGTGCTGATTGAAACCAATTCTGAAAGAATCACATGGTATGTCATAGATTCATAACACAAGAGAGATTTCAATATCTCAAATGTTTTTTTTCTCTACTACAACACAAATAAGTAGTATTGATCAGTGACACAAAAATGATTAGTTACTCTTTGTGCTGGGTGTGGCAGCACAAAAGTTCAAAAGTTAAACATCTTGCATTTTCATATCTTTGGTTATTTAGTGGATAAGCAGAATGGCTTTGTTTACAAGAGAGACTACCACATATTTTATATGAAGACCTGGGTTTACATGCTTTTTTTTTTTTTTTTTAGTACATGGAATGATACTTCAAAATAGTGTCATTTTTAAAGGGAAGAAAAAAATAATTTTTGCAGAAAACATTTAAACTTTTTATTTGTTGGTGTTTTCGGATTTTTAAACTAGAAATTTGACCCTAGACGTTGCCATTGGCCCAGGGTGACCGTTGTCACCCCTGGGACGTGGTCTCAGAATCATCAATGGCTTGAGATCCTGCGTGTTAAAATAAAATGTAGTTTTTGCTATCATGTTGAAATGCCCCTCGTGTCCTTGTTATTAATATTGACAAGATGTCGACAAAACAAGACTTGGAAGTGGCGGGCAGAAAAGAAAAATTAAGAACAAAATTAAACATCAGAGGCGGACACGGGGTGAGTCCAACGAAAATTTGTAAACTCCCTATCAAGACCTGGGAGCATAGTATGAATTGTTATTGCCTTAAGTAATAAAAACAAACAGTTACGTTTATAGGCATCCTTTTATTTAAGATCAAAGTTTGTTTTCAAGACTTTCTGTTACAAGCTATAAAGAGAAAACACTTCTATCATTTAACCATTATTAAAGAGAGCTCAGTTTACCTAATCATTTGCCGACCCGGGCAGCGAATAGAAAATTATTTTTCCAACCCATCATTCTTAAGGAAACCGTAAAGTTTTAACATTTTACAATAATCTTTAATCACCATATTAGCTTATCATTGGTTAATTATAACCATTTCACATATACAATTTCGAGATGGCTGAAGAGACCTAAACTGTTAAACTGGTTCGAATCTGATATCTGAAATTACATTTGGAAATTAACAAAAGAAACTTTCACTGGCACTCGCTCTCACGAACTGAAGATTTTCTGGCGGTTGGTAGCTGATGGCGAAAAGGCCGGGGATGAGAGCTTCCACTGGCGAAACCACCAATTCAAAATTGGAGGTCGCCGGGCTTGCTTAGTTCCCCATGATGGTTGCTTTCTCTTTGGGGTGGGGGGTGGGGTTTCTAGGACCCTGTCTGTGGACAGACCAAACCAAAAAAAAAATTAGATCTGCACCACAGACATAACAAGGTCGGGTCAGAAAACGACCGCAAGAGAGACAAAGTTCCAAGTACCAAAGAGAGAACTTACCAAAACAGGGTAGTAGTTGTTAGGCACAGCCATGTTGCCTGGTAGGAAGATGGAGGGCGATGCGCGGCTGACGTCGCAGTTAAAAGAAAAAATATGCGGCGCCAGACAAGAAATTTGGTTCGCGGAGAAACTTGGATTACTACGTAGAGGCTATGCTGAGATGACTAAAATAAAAAACCAAAAGGTAAATAGGGAAACATCCCTTTTCTGATCAGACTACATCTTAGTACTGTTGCTCGGCGTCAGTTTTTATTTTACTGGACGGAGCCCGAAACGCGATCAGCGGACTACCGACGCGGTCGTTCCAGAGTGCAGAGCAAGAGTCCCCTCACATCCGCGCCGCGTCGCTAATTAAACAAGGACTTCGTCCTAGAGGGTGGAGGGGCGTCGGAAACCTTCGGCAACTCTCGTCGTCCGGCCCGAAGTGAACTATCGTAAAAGACTTCCCTCTGTCGGAGTTTGCACGCACTAAGGTCGATCAGGGGCGAGTAGCGGTACAGTTGACTTAAAAAAAACTACACCTTTATGAAACCAATCTACATGGAAAATAAATTAATTTCCAAAAATAATTTTAAAATTATGATAAAATTAAAAAAAACATGCCGAAATACCTAATTTCCGGTACAATATGTAATAGAAAAACCTTGTATTTTTTGTAAGCAATTAATGCAAAATTAGCTCACACATTTGCTGTGTTTGTTTTTGGCGAAAGTACATTCATTTTTTAATGAAGAAGTTACTATTTATTATCTCTTCAATCAGTAAATCTATACTAATAATATTATAAAGCTGAAGAGTTTGTTTGTTTGTTTGAACGCGCTAATCTCAGGATTCACTGGGCCGGTTTGAAAAATTCTTTCAGTGTTGGATAGTACATTTATCGAGGAAGGCTATAGGCTATATTATATTATCAATAACATTAGGGATCGTTACTAAAAGTCCAATTTAGAATCAAATGCGTTGGAGGGGGCTAGATACAACATGCAGTACACGTACGAAGTGTGTGTTGACAATGCCGCAGGCGCTAGAAGTTTATTTCCTATTACCTATTAACATTGTTGCCACGCACTAGATGCCTTATCATTCTTAATTTTCCCATACAAGTAAAAAACACCCGTGTGATATTAACAACGAAGCAATCAGTACCCTCATAAGAGTTCAATTAGTATTTAAATACTTTTTATCACTTTAAATCGCAAACCTAAACTATTGTTTCTTTTCCTCTCCCTGTGTTTAATTTGTTTTTTTATTGCCTTTTTTTTTCAAGTATATATATTTTACAGACTTGAAACTTCACAGTAATGTTCCTTATGTTACGCAGGATGACATTTTCCGAAAATTATATCCCATGGGTGGTTAAAAGCAGGCAACAGTGGGTACGTTGTCTGCATGAGAACAGGATTTTGCATTGTTCATGCCTTGTGCGTCTCCATGGCAACGGGCATCACGCGGCAGTGGCGTACCCACAAGGAGGGGCATGTATAATGAGCGGCGCAAGAGTGATCTGCCTGTAGACTGCCGTAGGGAAGTACGGGTACATCAGTTGTACGTTGCGTGCACGAGTCGGGAAACCATCGGTGCTATTCATTTTCTCTCCGGTACATTATACAGCATTGTAATAAATTTTCACTGAATTATTTTTAATTTACCATTACTGTAAATGGGAGATGTGGCTTAATTTTTTTCCATTAGTATAGCCGTGCGAAGCCGGGTCGGGCAGCTAGTAGTAAATATACCTCCTGCAATATTTCCAGATTGTACAAAGAAATATAATGTTCCTAACTAAGTGGTGATATTTTTTAAGAAAGCCATCATCTAATTGAAAAATTAAGTATTTTGTTTATTTGTATTTATTTCAGTATGTATTTATCATGTTTTTTTTTTGTTTTTTTTTTTTAGATATTTGTGTTGCATCTAATTGGTATTACCATGTAAACTCAAGCATATAAAATGTTACTTATTATTTGTGTATGAATTTTTCAGTTCCATCGAAAAGAAACTGTGTCGGTTTCTTTCTTGGCTCATTGGGTGCAAGCCAACTGCTCTCGTCTGCTGTTGGGTTTGCATCGATACGTAGTGCATACTCTGACCACAGCGTATCACCTCATTGGGAAAGCAGAGCAGGAAAATTCATCATCGGTAAAGTATATTACATTTGTATTTAATGTTGTGTGCTATAAGCCTCATTTTGCCTCAAATCATTTTGCCTTAAAGATTTTCGTGCTCATATTAACAGTCATTTTGCTTTGAGTTGATGTGTCCAAAGTCACTTTGCTTAAAATTCCAGCACCTCTACTTATAATCAAGAAATTTTGTTTGACTAAACAAAATCTGTGCTAAAAGTCATTTTGCCTCAATTACTTCTCACACTGTCATTTTTCCTACAGTCATTTTGCCTAGTGCTGTTCTACCTGAAGTCATTTTGCCTAAAATTACAAAAAAAAAAAAAAAACTTATTTATAATTTACCAAATTATTTAAAATGTAAAATTTTCTGCAGCACATGCTGACATAAATATTTATGTACCTGTTCTGAAAACAGTGAATTTGATATATTTCTGCAGAAGTGCACGACATGTTCATTGCCTCCCAACATTTCAAAATACATGTTAGTTCTGGAGAACATAGATGAACTTAACATACAAGATCCTGATTTGGTGGTAACTATGTACATTTTTGAAGTTAAACTTCTCCAAGTTCATTTGCGGTGAAATTTTAATATGCAATGTGATTTTCTTTTTGCACCATTGTGTTCAGATGCAAAATATACAAAGTAACGTGGTTGAAATTAAATAAATGAAGAAAAAAAGAAAAAAAAGTAATGTAACAAACAAAATAAAAAAACATTTGAATATATAAAATATTCAATTAATGCTGTAACTTACATTACCTTTTTTTTTTTTTTTCCATGCAAAAACCAGTGAACTGAGTTTCTGTACTTTGGTTTTCCTTAGGTTTTTTTATTATTATTTTTTAGCCAAGAAAATTAGGTTACAACATACTTGTTATCAATCGTACTAACAACTTTGTTGGTTTTCTTCATTATGACGAATGCTGCACCATCTCTTCCTTTTGATGTCAACTATATGTTGTATTTAATCATGGCAAAGAAGTATAACTTCTAGTGTGCATACATGAATACTTGCACCCTCTTTTTAATTTATCTGTATGTTGTGTAAATATTTGATTTCTCAGTTATAACAGTACATTTTAATGTAAAGTTTCCTTAATCAGTAGTAGTGTTGATTGTTTAGAGTTCCTGAAATGGTAAATGTTCTGTCTAGCAAAATGTGCTGGTGGTCTGCAGTGCTTGCCACTTATCAATGGTGATTTGGCACCTGATAGGTTGAACCGCCTTTCACGCATACCTGCAAACAATGCTTTCCAACAGATATGAACAATTTTAATTATGGTGGGCTTGCTAATGAGCCCTGATCAGCACTCATGCAAATGACTACTATGAATGATGCAAACCAAAATTTTTTGTTCTGAAATCATGAAAGTGCAGTAACAAGTAGGTAGGTTACAAATTTGTTTGTTTATAAATTGAAGTTGACTGTATTATTAGATGTAAATATTGAAGAACTTTTCATATAAAATAATATGACATTGGTAGATCAGTAGTTTCTCTCAAACAAAAAATAACTTATTTTTTTATACAACTGTATAGAATCCCTTATATATTTCTTTATTATTTTGTCTCTAAATTGTGGTAAAGTTATGGCACTAGCATTTTTGTACACCAAATCAAAGTTATAAACATGTACTTTCTCCCATACAGCCAAAGCTTTATGTCTATTAAAATATAAGCATAAAACATATTTATTAATGGTTCGAGGTGAAAAGTTTGTACATCGCATGGAATTTGGAAAAATAAAATAAGAAATGTCTATATTTTTTTAAAAGATTTTATAAATAGTTTTTATGATTTGGTTCACGTCTTTTTAATCCAGCGAAAACACTCAACAAATTTCAATAAAATGGTTTTGTGTTTCAAATCTGTGGTCAACCTAAAAACAAGGCTTTATATAATTACAAAATTCGTCCCCTAAAAGCTTCTAAAGGGGTTGCATTAGGTTTTATGATGAATAACCATAGCTCCTAAGCTAGTTAACCCCAGAAGAGCCATAATTTCCTTCTACCCTTAAGCGCCAGCTGTGGTTATTTTGACCTACCTGTTGACAGTTAAATGTCTCTAAATATTGAGTTTTTTTCTGTGCAAAATAATTTTGTGCATACAATTTGAAGTTTTTTGAACAGTAAATCTAAATCAAAACAACTCTAATTGTAGGTTAAAAAAATTTTTACTCAAAATAAAGTAATAAATTTGATATCATATATAATCATTATACAGTAGAACCCTGTTATAATGTTCCTGCATATAATGTTTTCCTGCTTATAATGTCATATTTTTAAAGTCCCAATATTTCCCCCATAAGGACAATGTATTTATTTCCTGCATATAACGTTCATAAATAGTGTAATTTCCTGCTTGTAATGTTTGCTTTCTAACATTCAATAAATGGGGGGAAAAATGTTTTAAAACCAAATTATTCCAACACTTACGATAAAAAGTTTCCTTTATGTATGTTTATGTTTACAATCACTGCCATACAATACATGAAGTTTGTTAAAATACAATTTTATGCAATATACTGAAGGTAAACAATGTTCATAGTTACGTGTCAGTTGGCACCATTAGTCAACTCTTCTCTTCCTTGCCATTCCAGTAGTTATTCAGATGCACCTACATAGTCCTACGATATTTAAGTTGCCAACCATTGAGCGAGGGCATAACTAAAAGTGTTTTCTATTGCTTACAAATAATTTTTTTTTTTTCACTCATACATAGGAATCCCAAAATTAAACATTTTCAGGTGGCGAAGGAGTATACGTTCTCACTCTTAATGTTGTCATCATGAATCGTGAGACAATTTTACAAAAAATTGTGGCAGTGTATCTTTAAAGACAAACAAAATTTAATCAGGGAACAAGACGAAGTTGAAAAATTGTTGGCTTGTTTCAGAAAATTCATGTATCAAGTATACCTACTAACTTTGTTTTTAACATTAAAGTTGTTTACATAGCTTGGTGAGTCCATTGGTACAAAGCTCGAACATTGTTAAGTGCTAAATTTAGATTTCCTGCTTATAACGTTTTCCTGCTTATAATGTTTTTTTCTTGTGCTCCCTTGAAAAACATTATAACAGGGTTCTACTGTACTTTAAAAGTCTTTCAATGTATTTTTACAAATCCAAGTACTGTATAAACTGAAATTTATTTATTTCAGCAACTGATGTATGCACACTAAAAAGGTAAGTACTTTTTATCATCTTACTTATCTCATTTGTCTAAATGTTTTACTCAGAATTTCAGGTACTAACAAATTGTTCATGATGTGTCAGTATTGTTAAAAAATCATTTGTAAATATAAAAAATCATTGGGACTGTGTCTTGATACACCTTTGCCCAGAACACACATGATTGGTCTGTCTACTCTTGCCGCACATTTGCCACGTGTATACTTGTGACACGGCACACATGTCACAAGTTTAGCTTCTGTTGCATCTTGAAATCTGGCACGGGTTTGCATGTTTGTTGCTCCTGAGTCAGAACAGAATGTGGTTGTTTGCTGTTCCTAGTCTGTACATACTGATCACACTGTTCGTCGGCCAGTTTCAAAATGAATTTGTAATGGCTCATAGATCTTCCTGTGGTTTCTCTGTAAATCACACAAGCATCAATGGTTGCCAAATCCAAATTATTGTAAAATAGTTGTAAGGGCCGTTTGCGGAATCCAGCTCTTACAGTGTTTTTCTCTTGCCATCATGTGAATTATGTCAACGCCATATTTAGTGCAGTTATAGAAATGTTCAGATTCTGGAATTTTCTTTGGAGTGATAGCAATTTCAATCTCAGTATGTACATTACTGAGTATCTGAATATTCTTGTTTCTTTTTCCTTGATGAACGGTCATTGTACTTCATGTGTAAGTGCTGTGGTAATGTAGACCTCAGCTTTTGATGTAGTGACTTGTACAGAAACTTCTCTCTGCACTCTATTCATAGTGCCCTGAGGACTGTTATTCTTATCTTGTGGTTTCTTGGCAAGATGCAGGGATGTGAAGAAGATGTCTTTGTCACATTTTGTTCAGTATCTTCGTATGGGCTCACTAAATGCATCACCACATTTTCAGAAATACTCTCATCAGCGTTCATCTTCACCAAGATAAGGAAATTCATTGCAAAAGTACTTTGAATCCACATCTGCCAACACCTAGCATTTTATTCCAAACTTGTCCGGTTTGTTTGGCATTTATTAAATAAACTTACACCTTGCCTTGGTCTGGAACAGCTGCTCACCAATGGCTAGGTTTGAACCCGGCTTATAGCAAGCAATTTACCAGGTTTGTGAAATCAAAGAGAATATATCTGTTTTCAGCTATTCAGATCTTGCTGGCTCGCACATCAAATTGCAGGTGTTTCATTGTGCGAAACCTATTCCGTCCCATAGTGAAGAAAAAAGACTGGGCTACAAAGTTTGTCATAGTCGAACTTTCCACATCCAAATGCACCTCGTGCATACAGAAGAGCAGTGAAAGCATCAATTTCTTCTGAGGACGTAGCCCAGTTTCCTTTACCTTGATGGCAGGCTTTTCTTCGTCTACAAAAAGTAGCCATGCCTTGCGACATGCTCATCTGACACATTACACTGTCATTCAGCCTGATTTATTTACTTCAATAGTAATTGCAGGCCACAATGTCTGTCCGTCTTTTCCTAACAATATATTGCCAGCTGCAATGGCTGTAGTTTCGACTACCACCACCAATACCACAATATCTTCCCTGACGTGCAATGTCACCCTGTTCTTGCTGCAATCGACTGGTTTCTCCATCAGCTTGGTTTTCCACTTGTGGGATGACATTGTTGTTGGCCCTGCTGTGAACCCTGATGCCTCTCACTTGAGGAGCATATCAGTAGCTGTCTGAACACATCACAGTGACTTATATAATTTTCTTCTTTATTTAGAATAGTGTGGTCAGATATTACATTTTGTTACACAAGTGTAGATGAAAGGTGAAAGTAAACTGCTGCATTTCAAAACAAATAAATATATATATATATAGTTCACATTGAAGTGGATGCCACTTGAAACTGCGTGCCGCTGCTCCCCTCCCCTCCCCTTATCACTCTGCCTCCACCTTCCCCTTCCTTTCTTCCCCTTCACCGCTTCCTGTGACGATACCTTGACTGGCCGTGCTTGTACAAGAACCTACTTTTTATTCATTGCTGTTGGCCGTAAATAATTGCTCTATTTTATTACCTGGCTATGGCCTTTCGATCGGACAGACCATAAGCACGAGCACCCTGTTTGAATCTCCTCGCGAGGAGCAGTTAGCTTGACCTACTCGGTTTCTGTGTAATAAATTGTTGTGTCTCTATGTGTTAGTTTGTTAATTTAGGCTTGTTTTGTAACGTAATGTAGGTATCTCGTACGGCGTTACACTCTTGTTATATATTTGGATACGTTGCTAATGGTATGATATTGTTTTCACGAGCGGGATTATATATGTACTTTTATATTTATTGCAATAATATGCGTATATTTTGTCATGACTATGTGTCGAATAATAGTCTCGAATACAATGACTTGTACCCTTAAATGTGAAAGGTTAATGCAATTTCATATTTATTCTAAGCAATAAATTGTATGGATTATTTTCGTAAATATGGTTGTGCTTTACGTTTCTATCCCTTGTTCGCTAAATTTCACAACATGTTTTACTTTCTGCCGTGACCCATCTAGCTGGGTTTTATTCAAATTTATTAATTTATTTAATTATTTAATTAATCACATGTTTATTTTGTTGGTAGCCCCTCTAAGGCTGCAACATTTATAAAATAGATTAAATAAATGCCACTATAATAAAAAATTAAAAACATATGCATGGTTATAAGCTCTCCAGACAAAAAAATCAGTCACCCTAGTGCGCGGGCACAGATGGATCGGTAAGCCTGTACAGATGGCGTAGCGAACAAGTCCCGCACATGCGCTGCCTCTACGTGAGCATAAGGCAGTAGCGATCAGTGAGACATTGATGTTTCAAGTGGACGGTGTAAGGATGTGACAGAGTGGCAAAAGGGGGCAACCGTGTTTACCGTGCCCATGGCCATACGGTGCGTGAAGTTGCAGCGGACTGTTCAACGTGTCTACAAGCAGTGGTGTACTACACGTGGCCACGAAACAATACTTCAAAGATCCTGACCGAGAGGGACCGGAGACGCCAACATTGCGACGGGAGTTGGTCACCTCGCAAGAGGCAATTGCTCACGCAGGCACATGAAGCTAGGCTAGGCATCATGGAACCTGGACAGTAGCTGACTGGCAGAACGTAATGTGGTCTGATGAATCACGTGTTCCAACGATGCACATCGTCGAGGGCATGAAGTATTCCATCCTGGATGTGCTCAAGGTCAGGTTCATGGATTGCGGGGGACCACTAACATGAACCAGCTGGTTTATTTAAACATTCTGGATGACCAGGTGTTGCCTTTCAGTCAACATCTGCACGATGAGTAGGCTATCGACCCAGATTTGTCAACATGACAACAGCAAAGTTCATCGGGCTGGACACATGTGACTGGTTTTGTGATTACTCCCCCCACCCTGTGTAGTTAATTTATGCTGTTTTCATCTAAGTGTCAACGTCACTTCTAAATGTAGCAGATACGTAATCATCATCAGTCACAGAAGGTGTACCATCCACATTGTCAATATCAGAATCATTATTTACTGACAACTCTTAAAGCAACTTAGTAATTTATTCAGGAGTTAGACCACAGCATCGCTTTATTGTTGGATTTTTAACTCAGTTATCGTTACCCAACAAATGAACACAGATTGGAAAAAAGCACTATCATATCATACAAAAAAGAAATGCTTGGTGTCAATAAACAATAAAAAAAAATGTTTAACCAGAGCAAAGAATAACTGTAAACAAATATAAAGAACTTTTAGTAAGTGGTGGTGCTATCAAAATAATAGATATTTTGTTGAACAGACAAAAATAGCCATAAAAGATGTTGATGTCTAACTGACCAGTTTGGATCGTTTAGGTATAGACATCCATTTTTTAGAAAATAAATAATATTGGATACCAAAAATTTTTTGCAAGTGCAGAGAAGCAAAGGAAAGAAAATTTTCAAACACTTTAATAAAAACCGGGAAGAATCATAATTTTTTTAAAAATGACATGACAGATTTGGTGCTTTTAGTGTTAAGCAGAAATTAAACTATTGTGTATAAATTAATATCAAACCTTAAAAAACTACCAACTCATTTTTAACATTTTTCTAAAATATACACCTAAGACCAGTTCTACAATAACACGGAAATGGAGACAGATCACATAAACAGAGACGGATCGCACGAAACAGTTTCTACAACAGCACGCAGACTGAGACGGACCCGTACGGATTAGCTTGGCAATGCCGAGCTCTTCCGTTTATGTGGCTCCGTGCAACCAATAGAAGCCAAGTACTTGGCTGCCGTGGTAGCCATGTTTGTTTGGTTTCTAAATACGTTAAAATATTGTTTCATTTACAAGAATATCTTGGATTGTATTATTACATTGTCCTTTATTTTTATTATGTATGTAAATTCTGCCCGTGCTATGATTTCAAAGCAATATATATACATATAATTAAATTAATATTTCAAAATTTTGGAGTGCAATCTCATTGGTTACTATTTGTTACGTTTCTGTGCATTGTGGAAGCATCAGACGCGACAGTGAAATGTTCAGGAGATCCGTCTCTGTTTACGTGCCGTTGTAGAAAGGGCCTAAGTGGTATAACAAGGTTAAGTTCAGTTTTATGAAGAAAACAATCACATCTTAGAATCTACTAGAGTAGGAAGACATATATACAGAATTGGGTACTGTGATTTTTTCCATTGAAGCAAAACAAGCAGGAGGTAAAAACAGTAAAAAAAAAAATTGTGTTTTTTTATTTATTTTAACTTTTTTAATTGCCATTTTTGAGTTTAAAAAAAATTGGGATTGTATTAAAAACTACTAACTCCTTACCGCTACTATCCAGATAAGGGTGGTAAAAGTTGTGTAGGTCTGATTTTATAAAGAAAATTCACATTACCCAATTTAATTAAAGGGAATAGCAGGTAGCAAAACTATGTTATGTGTTTTCTTATTTATATATAGATATATATTTAAATTTTAGCACTAAGTGTGTGAAAAGGAGAAAAGTTTGTGTCAATACATCATCTTATACCTGAGACGAAACACGTGGAAGTATGATATTGTGTATGTAATCACAGAAAAGCTCTGGAACAATATCCAGCCAAAGGAAGTGTAAAAGGGAAAGGTTTTTTTTTTTTTTTAAGAAAAAATTGTATCTTGAATCTGCTGTAACAGGAGGTAAAAAACTGTGTATGAAAAACATACACAAAGTGTCCTGTAGGATTTTTTAAATTTCTTTATTCTGAATTCAGTTATAGTGGTGATTATAAAAATCTGTTCATTACAAAAACCAAAGCAAGGCATGGATGACTTAAGTCATTGTTCTTAGAATGGTTTGGTGAACTGGTTGTACCGTCAGTAAAACAATTTCTTAAAAATCGGAACCTTCCACAAAAAGCATTGGTTATTTTGGACAGTTGGCCTGGGCACCCTCATGAAGAGGATTTGAACTTAAAGATAGTTTTATCCCTGTTATCTTTCTACCTCCTAATTGTAATGCCCATCTTGCAACCTACGGAGCAAAATGTAATCCAAGAAATTAAAATGCAGTACTAAAGAACTTTATGTACACGGTTTTGTCTAGGACGATAGTGTGATTAAATCATTAAAAATAAATTAACCTGAAAGATGTAGTGTACTCACTTGCAAACTTGGGTGAACCTTAATGAAAACGTTATTGTTTGTTCGTGGGGAAATTTGTGACCTAACGTGGAATTGTCAGAGCGATACAAGAAATAGCCAAACAACACAGTCATTCTTGATTTCAATAAAAGTGACTTAATCAATAAACATCTGGTGGATACAGCTGATGATGTTTTGACAACCGAGTGGCTGCCTGGTGACGAAGGGGAAAATAGACGATGTCATCACAGAGGCTGTGACCACAATAGAAGAGGATGAAGAGGCAAGTGCGAGAAGGCAAACAATACCTCACGACGCAGCCATTGATTCCTGCGCTGCATCTTTTATCTGGGCACAAGAAAAATGGTGTCTCGCGAGTGACATTCTAGTATTGAAGCGACTTCAAGAACTAGTGTTCAAAATGTCATTTAAAGTGAAAAAGCAGACGAAAATAGAAAATGTTTTATGCCATCCAGTACAATGGAATAATGTAGACTATTGATACAAAACTACGGTAGTACTGTATTGTAAGTTGAATTTTTTAATTGTAGTTTTATTTCATGTTAACACTTAAATTGCCTGTTTGTACAAATGTAGTGTATAATACATATTACATATACACGTGTATACAATAAAAGATAGCTTCACCAGTTTAAATGTGTCATTATTAGTGATTCCCAGTGATCTGGCAGTGCTCTGGTCTGATATCTGCCGGATTACCGAGTGACCACTGTATTTTTTTATGTAAATTAATTCTGAATCTTGCTCCATTTCTCTTCCAAACTGCGCTTGTCTCCCTGGTGTGATAGCCAAATGTTTAGGTACTGAGTGTACCGTGTTTAACATTTTAGGATCCTCGGATACATAATCTTTTATATACAACCTAGACAACAGATCCCTTATGTGTATGTATTTCCCAGGTAAGTACGCTACAGTCAAGTCATGTCGTAACAACTTGAGATGTTGAACCGATCATTCCAGTTGGTTTGGTCATGAGAGGAATTAATGGTTTGTGATCAGTAAGAACCTGTATGTGGTATCCAACCATCCATTCACGAAATTTAGTAACCTTAAAAACTGTTGCTAGCATTTCCTTTTGAATGTGTGCCCAATAGCACTCGCTGTCATTTTATGTGATACCTTTCTTGGAGCAAACATGTCCCTGACCCTGATTGTGATGCATCACATTATCCTGTAATTGAATGTGAAGGATCAAAGTTGCATGGCTATCATAGTTTTTAGGTTGTGGAAGGAATTGCCATTCGTTGCATTCTGTAACTCTTGCAAGGGTCGTTCTGCATCCAACATGTTTTTTTAGGGAAGGTCTGACATAATTTAACATACCAAGAATTCACTGTATCTCCTGGACATTTTTTGATGACTGATTGTTTATTAAAACATCACATATTTCTGTGGATGTATTTTCATGTGTCTTTCAGAAAAATCATGCCCTTAATACGTTCCCAGGACTGAACATAATTTGCAGCCTCAGGTCTTACACACATGCAACTGTTGATTGTAGTTGTATACTACAAAAGCATTTTTCTTTTGTGTTAAAGTTATCAATAATCCTTCTATTTTGAGGTGTTCCCATGTTCTATATCTAAGTCACATTACATGTGTTATTTGTATTTTTTACAGGGTCTTGAACTTACCACTCCCGTTTTGGATAGAGAGTTGAAATTTGAACATGATGAAAATGTTATGTTGCCATTGTCAGAAGTATGGTTGCTATCCACATCATTACCAGAAGTATTCACTCGTCCGTCAGAGCATCACACTCCAACTACCTCAGCCATCAGCATGTCGGCCAGTTACTTCATCTCCAAGCTGGTTTGTAACATTTAGTATTTGTGATATAATAGTGATATGAACGTGCAAAACATTTATTCACAATATTTGCGGCCATAAGTTTTTTGAACTTTGGAATTTTACGCAGTTCAGAACTACAGTTTAAAGAGAAATTATTATTTTTTTCTTTGTATAAGTTAATGGTTACAGTATTTGGGCTGATAAAAAAATCAAAGAAACTGTATGATGTATGTATTATAAGAAAATAATTTATGCAGCCATTTACTGGCAAGTATACTGATACTCATTTTTTTCCCCTGAATATACTAACATAAAATTTTGTACATTTTAAAACCAGCTTTGTTAAATTATAATAATATTGTTAGTTCAAATGCAACGAAAATGTTTCATACTAAGTTTGATAAATAATTAATAAAAGAATTTTTATGTTTACATAATTTTCTCCGCAGGAACTAAAATTATTATTGGTGTTCAGCATTGGAAACAAACGTAAAATCCTTATGTACTCATCTGGTACTAACTTTTGTATTATTTCAAAGCAATGAGCAATGTATAGGCAAAATATTAATGATGCAAGAAATAATCATGTTTGATTTAAAAATATTTTCATTATTATTATTTGACAAATTAAAAAGTGTAGATACTTAGTGACCTAACACACTTTCTTTAATTCTGAATAAGCATAAAACCATTGGCCTATTCCTGCACATGTAAAAACAGCTGTTGAACATAAAATAGGTTCAAATTAGTAAACTTTTAAATTAAAATAATTAAATTTAAAAAATTTTGCACTTATTCAACAGTTGTTATAATTTTATGAAACTTTTTTTCTCTAACAGAAAGCATTTCTGTTGAGTACTGAATCACTTTACTTAGCAATGGAAAATGAGTGACCCTGAATTTAAATTTTAAGTGGTTATTAAAACAGCCTAGGTAATTTTAATAAAAGTGACACATATTTATCTGCCCCTCCTACTTTTTTTTTTTAGTAATTACTATAAAAATTTTCCAAACTATATCTCTGTTACGTAGGCAGTCATCTCGACAGACATGAAATATTATTTTAACAACCAATAGTTGGAAAATAAAGGGTTCCAAAGTTTATGCAAAATACAAAACTAACCCAAGTATCCTAATTTCAACAATAAATTACTTTTAAATTGTAGGTTATACAATAATGAAACTTTGGAGTCGAGTCGAGCTTTAGCTACTCGCTCGACTCGGTTCAAGTTTTCGTCTGACCATCCCTAGTAATTACTCTTGTGGTGTGGATAGCAATACAAATATGATCCTTGAAAAGTTTAACAAATACTGAGTTATTGAAATGCCTTACATGTCTGCTGACAAAGGAAACACACTCAGTCACTTATGTGCGCTGGTTGTAAAGGGTTTAGTTTCTCACTCAACGCATGTGCAAAGCACGAAGGGAGATGTAACTGCCCATAGCAGCCTCGGTTAGATTGAGAGACACTGGGTTTTGACATCACCCATTTTCTAGTGTTTATTTTTATTTTATTCTTATGAGCAGCCTGGCCTTCCTCTTGAAAAAGTTAGAATGTTGTATTGTAGCAAGCAGACAGATTTTCAAGGCAGTGTTCAGTATGCTTATTAACTGTACTCATGCCAGCCATTTACATGCATTGACTGGCAAACATGAAAAAAAATTAGCAAACATTTAAAACAGTGTCTAGTATTATATTTTTGACCATTAACTATTTAACTATTGAGATCTTATTTGCATGTTCAGAACAAATGGGTGTATGAATGCATATGTTCTGTGATATAAATTAACACATTTGTGTTACTGCTATTGGAGGCAGTTATAAATACAACAAAGTGTTACAGTTGCATAAATTGTTTTGGTTTTTCAAAATACATTTCTTTATGTTGTAGATTGGCTCTGTCTGCCCATCTCATTGGACAATGCTGTACAACAGTAATGACCAAGGCCTAGCAGCCAACAGGTATGTAAAAATAAATGTTATGTATATGTATGTATGTATGTATATGGTTTGTATAGTAAACATATTTTACATAGTGTATAGTAACACAAACAGTTTTATCTAAATGGGAAAGTGGTTACTATGCAGCTACTACTCCTGATGAGCCTAGTACCAGAAGTGCTGAAAGAAATGCCTGATGGGACCTAAGGTAGCCATCTTGGAGTAAATAAACTCTAGGCAATATCATTCAGCGCTGTTTCTGGTTCAGGTGCCATGTGCCATGTGACATGTGTTCGGCCAGGAAAGGGCCACAGTACCATAGTTGTGGAAAACGAGGTGTGCAGTAAGAGACAAGTGAGTAGTGTGAGGCTGTGTGTTGAGCCGAGCTCCAGTGGGGGAGTAAATTGTGACCGTAATAAAAAATTGATTTATTATTGTACAGATATTTAAATTGTTTTAATTTAATTAAAAGTTTAAATACATATTAGGTAATAAATAAAACTCTAGGTAGTTTATTCGTCTATCCTTTCCAGACATTTTTTCTGCACACATAACAATATTTAATGTTAAGATATATATTTTACATTTGAGAGTTTTAAATGCTAATTTTTACCATCTCTGTATATCTTTTTGTTTCAGATTTTTATTCCACGTACTGAGTTATCGCGGACCCACGCTGACTTTAATTCGTGGTCAGGATGGTGTCCAGTTCTGCATTGGCTCAGCAACAGAGTGGCGTGAGAGTCATCTTTACTGGGGAGATGAAAACTGTATCATTATACAGATTCTTCCTTTGTATCACATCATTGATCGTGAGTTTTTAAAAATGGTGTAATTGTTAATATCAAGAGTTGTGTGCACATACAATACAAGCTATTTTTGCATAGTAATTACAGTTAAATAGTACTTAACGGTAATATTATATACAGTGTTGTTAAGTAACGAATTACAAGTAATCTGATTACTTGTAACGATTACTTTTCAAGTAATTTATACTTGTAACGAGTTACATTTTAAAAATGTAATTCGTACTTGTAATCGGAATACATAACATTAATTGTAATCAATACTTTATATTTACTTGCCATTACTTTTATCCTCGGAACGTATAATGAATACAATTAAGAACAAGAAGAACATACAATTTTGTATTAGTAAAGTTTATAATTTTACGCTTGTAGTGCTACGATTGTATGCACGGTAAGCAAACTAGATAATGAATTTTATTAATGATATGTATTAACACTGTTTTTTTACAACATTTACTGACATTAGATTCTGTATTTCCACGATTGTAATTGTTTTGTAAGGTCAATTCCAAAATTTAAAGAGTGTTACTTTTATTACAGGTAGCTACTTGTATGAAGTCTTTTGATGTTATTCAAGCAAGTTTGTCCTCAAATATTATTCATTTGATTAAAGATAATAAATTTAATCATTACATAAAATAATTTTTTTAACAAAACATATACATATGTATGTACCTATATTAATGTAACAGTGTGTAAAAAAAATCGTAAGTCAGTTTTAAAATGGTAGCGGAAAGTAATTGTAGTTGTAATTTTACTGATTACATCCATGTAAAGTAATTTTTACTTGTAATTAGTTACATTGTCACCACAGTAATTGTAATTGAGCCCAATTACTTTTTCCGAGTACTTTTAACAACACTGATTATATATAGGATAGCTTATTAAAGCCATATTATTCTTTTAATTTGATGCTGAGTATTCAGCTTATGAGATTATGTACTTTTTTTTTGTTCATGTCAGAAAGCTGCTTCATAAGAAGATAAGAAACAGATGTTATTTGTACTGTGTGGCCATTTTGCCAAATTAGCCTTCTAGTATAATTTTGCTGTTGGGAGAGACAGCTTATCCCAGTTATATGCATTTTCCATACTGTAGTGTTGACTGAACACACAAAGTTTTTGAAATTTTAAACTTCTTACATTATTGGAAACTTCTCGGTTATGTACCTTTCATTCATTTTGTATGTAGATTATTAGTTTTATTTATTATAAATATTTTTTAGTTTTCAGGTTTTTTTTATATTTTAAAAAATTATTTCTAATTCATTGTATTACATGGTAGCAATTTTTATTTTTCATTGTCAGTAATCTGTTGCCTTAGGAGACATTGCTAATTTTATTTTTTTGTAATATACATTGATCAAGGTTGGTTTTTCTGGTATTTTATTATAACACTTTCAGCATTTATAACTAAGAATAAATAAAATTATCTTGTACGAAGAGAAATTAAGCTCTCCTACAGACA
Organism: Bacillus rossius redtenbacheri; assembly: GCF_032445375.1. NCBI lineage: Eukaryota > Metazoa > Arthropoda > Insecta > Phasmatodea > Bacillidae > Bacillus > Bacillus rossius. Next base: position 134,372,435 of record NC_086331.1, read on the forward strand.
CAAAAAAATTCTATTGAAAATGTTAAAAGCTAGAGACATTTTTAAATCTGCTGAGAATGCATAATGATTAGTGATGGGATTTTCGATACTTCGATACCTCGATACCTTCGATACTTGACGGTATCGCAAAGTATCGAGTATCGAAACTGTAAGTTCGATACATTTTTTTGATACCGGAATGCTTGTTCATTTGTATTGAATTAAGTTTTGAGTCGCCATCGTACAAAATACAACTACAGTAGAACTTCAATGATATGTTCCCGTTTCATACATTTTCCCGTGTCATATGCCGATTAATTTGGGTCCTGCCGAAAGTACTATATTTACAATGGTTTACTTTCCCGGAACATACACTTATAAAATCATTAATTTCCAGTTTCATACATTTTTACAAAGCGGAAAAGTCCTAAAATTCACCAATTGTTTTGTTATATTCCTCCTGATAAACTACGTTCTAATGCTTTTATTTTGAAAAACGTTCATTGTTTACCTTTGCAAACGTAAGAAAATAACTTTATCGCACCATAGATATGGATAGTATCAGGAAGACTGTGCACTTCGCTAGTAGCATCTATGGCCAGCACCAAGCGAGACTAGTGGCGCAAACTAGCAATGATTATGAAAATGGTGCACGCGCTTTACCAAGGCACGGATCTCATATTTTGTGCATTCATTAATCTTTGAACTGAATATACCCGTTTGTTATTGTTTTCTTACGATCGGATTGTTTTGTATTTTACGTTTCTCAAGTTAAAATTTTATTGAAAATTGTTCTGTTGCATAAAGTTGTTTGTAAAATAAAACAAACAAGCAAAAATTTCTGATTTTTTTTTATTTCTAATTTAGGCTTGGTGACTTCCCTCCCCTCCAAGAAAGGACTTCTTAACATTTTGTAAGGCCACTGTTTCTCATGTCAGCTTTACTTGATTATGGACTGTATTTTACATTTCTGGTGGTTTTATTATATTTATATATAATAATGAATTCATATCTTTCATTAATATAATGCAATTATTTGCACATTATGTATTTTTAAGTTTAATCTGACATTGTGCTGGTATGCTAGATTGGAAAAAAAATTTATTATTGCCATTCCCTTTTCATACACTTTCCCGCATAATACATCATTTTTGTGCCCTCCGTTGAAAAGTGTATGACAGGGGTTCTACTGTACTAGAACAGCTTATTAGACATAATTATGATAACCAATAGGCTTACATCAGAATAAATTATAATTATATAAGTCGTTAGTCTTTAAAGTTGTTTACAGTATGTATTTTTGTAATAAAGAGGGAATTTATATAGTTTAAAACTAATTTATGTTATTTGTAATAATTGTTACTTTGTGGAAAATATTTTTCCCTGGAGTATCGAAAGTATCGAACTGAAAAAACAATACAGAATTGAGTATGGAAAGTGTGGTATCATCCCACCTCTAATTAAGATAGTAGTGGCCCCTTTTGAAATTGTATATGTATGCATGTGTGTGTATGTATTTGTTTGTCGATATATTTATTTGTGTATGTATATGTGAGTGAATATTTGTGTTTATATTTATAAATTAGTTTTTTTTTTTTTAAAGAGTCTAACCACCACAATTATCTATTCTTACTCTGCTACATAAATTTGGTAGGAAGGGTAGGAAGGAAGGTTCTTTATGTTGTAGGTCTGCATGTGAATTTTGAATTGTTTCTATGTCCTAAGGAAATTATTTGTGTGGAAAGCTAAGTAAACAGTATTTTTGGTGGTGTTTCAGAACTTTCTTTGCCCAAACATTTTACTGATCTCAAGCAGCAGACTTACTTTTTTTGTTACCCTGTACAATTTTGTCAGCATTGAAGTATGGGATTGTGACTATTCATTAATGATTTTAAGCAACCTTATCAATAACCACCTTCAAAATTTTATGATAAATTCAAATGTAAATATCATACCAAAACGCCAAAAATTCGCTTAACATTTAACAACATCCGGTAATACAAATTATGCAAGTTATTACTTCAGACTGCAAAAAACATATAGCAAACAAAAATTAAGGTCTAAACTGGTGCTCATTGCAGAAAATATAATATTTTATATGAATTTTATATGAAAGTATGTTAGAATCATGCAATTATTCTCTTTTTTTACACTTGTTTAAATTTTGGTTTCTTCACATTTTAATAGCCACAGCTTACACTTTAAATAAACAACCAGTGTTTCCATCAATTAAGTATGAATATTAATAGCAAATGCAAACTAGATATGTCAAAATTAAGTAACTATTAAAAAAATCACTAGTAAATACTGAACTTCTGTGCGAGTTAATTACCCAGTTTAATCCTTCAGGAACCCAGAAAAGACTTAGGGAAAATTTTAGTTTGCAAATTATTGCAATTTAACATTCTACACACTTCTACTGTAGTTATTAATGACCAATTTATCCATTAAACAACAATTAACATGAAAATAAAACTTTAAAATATTTGTGCTAATGGTATTTTTTGCAACCTAATGACCAGCTCATTCCGCCAGGAGCACCAAACATCAATTGTCACGCTGATTTTCAGCGAATTTCCTATATTAACCTGTTTCAAAGAGGGCCGTCTGCAAACAGTTGGTTGGGTGGGTTCAGGCTTCCTCGGTACCTCGCGACGAGATTACTTTAGGCGACAGCAGACGCTGGTGCTGTAGCCCTGGCACAGGACATGCATGGCCGCGTGTGGCGTGCTGTTGACGTGGGCGACAGGAGAAGCTGGAGCTGTAGCCCTGGCACAGGACATGCATGGCCGCATGTGGCGTGCTGTTGACGTGGGCGACAGGAGACGCTGGTGCTGTAGCCCTGGCACAGGACATGCATGGCCGCGTGTGGCGTGCTGTTGACGTGGGCGACAGGAGACGCTGGTGCTGTAGCCCTGGCACAGGACATGCATGGCCGCATGTGGCGTGCTGTTGACGTGGGCGACAGGAGACGCTGGTGCTGTAGCCCTGGCACAGGACATGCATGGCCGCGTGTGGCGTGCTGTTGACGTGGGCGACAGGAGGAGCTGGAGCTGTAGCCCTGGCACAGGACATGCATGGCCGCATGTGGCGTGCTGTTGACGTGGGCGACAGGAGAAGCTGGAGCTGTAGCCCTGGCACAGGACATGCATGGCCGCATGTGGCGTGCTGTTGACGTGGGCGACAGGAGGAGCTGGAGCTGTAGCCCTGGCACAGGACATGCATGGCCGCGTGTGGCGTGCTGTTGACGTGGGCGACAGGAGACGCTGGAGATGTATCCCTGGCACAGGACATGCATGGCCGCGTGTGGCGTGCTGTTGACGTGGGCGACAGCAGACGCTGGAGCTGTAGCCCTGGCACAGGACATGCATGGCCGCGTGTGGCGTGCTGTTGACGTGGGCGACAGGAGACGCTGGAGCTGTAGCCCTGGCACAGGACATGCATGGCCGCGTGTGGCGTGCTGTTGACGTGGGCGACAGCAGACGCTGGAGCTGTAGCCCTGGCACAGGACATGCATGGCCGCATGTGGCGTGCTGTTGACGTGGGCGACAGGAGACGCTGGAGATGTATCCCTGGCACAGGACATGCATGGCCGCGTGTGGCGTGCTGTTGACGTAGGAGGGCTGCGCAGGCCATTCCACTTGTAAGCCTCGGCGCACACACGCGTCTTTACAAAAGAAGAGGTTAATTGATCTGTGCAAAGTGCAGTTTCACACAGTGACATCACAGCACCTTATGAAGTGAATTGTTTTAGCAGAAAACATTTTTTTGCTAGCAATTTTTATTTTCAAACAAAAAAAATTTCTGTAAACTAAAAATTTTGAGATTTAAAATGCTAGCAGAATTTAATGATGGCAAGAAAAAAATTCTGCATGTTCCCCAACTATAATATTATAAAAGTAGGAAAAACGTACAGTTATAATTTTATAGCATTGGTCTCTGCTACTACATCACCGACTAGTTTTAAAATATTTTACACTTAAATTATTTATGTGAATGTCTTAAATTTAATAATGATTGCATTGTTGTACAGGAGGCCCAAAACTGCTTTATTTCAATTCATCTATTCGTGGCTACCCAAAAGGCATTCATGCTGGAAGTGATAAGAAAGCTCCATGCCTACAAGTGGATGAAGGATTCAGCAGACTGACGTTTTGTGGTATCCCCTACATTGTTGGCAGCATTGAAGTATGGGGTTGCGGCTCTGTTAAAGACAGGTAAATGTTTGTTACCATCATCCATCCATAACGAGAAGGGCTGTGCCCAGCAAGGTGCACTGAGGACAGGCGCTTGTCCCAAAAGACAAACGATATACCCTCCACGTCTGAAAGCCTTCTTGAATATGATCGCTTTCTATAACCAACTTTGTCTGTTTACAACAGGTTGAGTGGTAAGAGATGTTGAGTTCAACACCCTGTAATAAAACTTATCGGCAAAGCTAAGATTTACATAAGAGACTATTTTTGCAATGAAACATCTCTTAATCCCTCCGTCAGGCACAATCGACCTGTCGGGCACAATTTTGACGTTTTCGTTCTCACTTCCGCTCGTGAAAGGATGGAAGTCCACCCCTCCTAGCAGTCTCACGCTTCATGGAGTGCAGTTCAGTCATTTTGATCTCAGAGGCACATTACACCCTAATTTGAAACACATTTAAAGGTTTGTATATCACAAGTGTTTATTTTACTTATTTTATGTCTGTACATTGCAAAATTGGTAGCTACTTATGAAATATGAGAATGTTTCAGCCTATAGTGCTTATTTTGGAAAAAGAGATCAAGTATTTTACAGTTCATAGATTTGAAAAACGTTTATAGGTGAAGTGGTATATCTTTAGCGCCATGATAACTTTGTGTCTGTTTTGGTACAACCTGTGTCAAGTGTATTTTATTAATAATGAAAATAGTTTTTTAAGCAATCTAACATGCACTATCTGATTGCAACTATAAAGAAACATTAATTTATGTATCCTGTGCAGAAACGTTGCCACTGCTATACCCGAGTCCCTACTGTGCTTGCAAACAGCTTGCCTCAATAATATCAGCGATATTTAAATCAGAACCTGTCATGTAGAGACCGGTATAAAGAGACATAAAGATACTTGCTGTAGTTTTGAAATCATAATTTCTTTCATTTTCTATGAATTTTAAAATAAAACAAAACTGACGTGCTTTTTCACCCCTTTTGCAGTCGAATATAGACAAATGGTAAAGGAAAAAACATGCTGTGAAATCATGTATTGTATGTTCTAGTTTCTTACATTCCGCTTATTATGCTAGGAGTTATGATTTATTACTATAAAAACTAACTTACCCCTGTTTCACTACCTTTGGCGGTCCAATTTCAAAAAATTGTAAACACACTTTACGTAACTAATTATTTAAGTTATTCATGCTCAGTTTCTATCTCTCACTTGATTTTCTTTGGAGATAAGATTTTTACTATTAAACATAGTTTTAAAATTAGCAAAACTCCTTACTGATAACAAAAGATTCATCAAAATCTATAAGTAGTTTTCGCTTGATGCTGGAACCAACTGACAGGCAAACAAGCAAACATAAAAAATTTTAAAAATATATTTTAATTTCTATATAATGTTAATAGCCATTTCCAATATATTTTTTTTATTTTTTATAATTTTATCTAACTTACAGACACCAACACTTTTATATTTAGTAGAGATTACAATTTGTTGTGATACACATTTGCATATGCAAGAATGGATAGAAAAGTTACTAAGTATTTTTTTCTGAACATCACAATGAATACAATATATCAATTAAATCCTTATTATTTAAGTATGTACATTACATAAACACAATAAAAATATATGCAAAATTACTTTGTGTGTGGCAAAATGTTGATGCTAATGTTTTTTCAAGAATCTATATGTTGTTATAACTAAACAGTTTGTTTATGCTTTGAAAACTAAGGTAGCTGCCAAACAGTGTGTGAGAGTGTACAACAAGTTAACGTTTTGTTCAGTTTCCCTTTCGCCATCTCTCTTTCGAGTCTGACAGCGAGACCGCACAGACTACCCGCTCTGTAGCCTCACAAGTGGACAAGTGCTCTCTCACGCAATTGGCATTCCTTCGCTTTAGGTTGTTTTTGCCATGGATCACAAAACGTTTTCTTTAATTTTCTTAAAGTTTAAAGACCTGGTGTGAAAGGTAATGTGCTGCTGAATAGTGAAGTGTCCACCTGTTATAGAATATTATTAAATAGTAGAAAATATTGAAATTTTTTGGCCAATTTTTTTTTTGTTGACTTAAACTGGTAGGCAATCCAAAGACTTTTAGTTAATTGTGCCCCAGAAATATATCTTGTTTGAAATGGTGTAAATGGGAAAACCATTGCTGGAAATAATGAGTGAAAAAGGAAGTTTGTATTTTAACTACAAACATGACTTGTTACAATGCCATCCCAGAAGTCATCATAATCTTTCTTCTCGCTTGCCAAGGTTTCTGTGCAAGGATATTAATTTTTTTTCAAACTTTGGTTTTTAGTTTGAGTCTGTAGAAAAAAATGCACATTATATCAATTTTTGTACTTTGTTAAACTGTAAAATATATTAATTGTAAAGCTTTAATAATTTTTGCATTATTTGCTAAACGTAGCTGTGTGTTCAGAGACGTCTTGTTCGTCAATAAATAATTTACATTTATGAAGTTGTAAGGTATTTTTCCTTTCAGAAACAATCAGCACGACGTGAAGAAGTGGCAGGTGGAGCAAGCTGAGCAGGCGCGCCAAGTGAAGCTGAACCCCAGGGATTGGGTCAACAATCCCGACAGATACCTGCTGGAGTTGGCTGGGCGGCAGTCGTACGCCACCACTTCAACCTGATAGCACTGTTCGATGGTGCCTCGGAGCTTCATTTTACTTGCTGGCAACACCACACCACATTTACCTATATGGTTTCCTTGTCTACTTACACAGTACATTTTTTTTTTGAATTGGTGAGACAAGTTAACCCTCTTAACCAAATAATATATTTATTTATAAGTGACAAAATATTTTATCACAAATATAGACGGTAACATGAAAAATAGGTTATTTAAAGAACACAATGGAATATTACACACAGCTCTTAAAAAATGTAACATACTGAAGAATCTTAAGTGACTTATATGAAAGGTTTATTAAAGTTCATATTTTATTTCTGTTGGTTAATCTTCTCATTGTCTCCTGTTTACTTTGCAATGGTAATGTGACTGTAGCAAAAGATTAAAACTTATTTAAATCATAAAATCAGAACATTGTATCTTTAGGCTTGTTGTCTAATTTAGCTTTGATGTCTTTTTTATAGCATCAGTTCCAGAATATTGCAGATATATTTCAATATTGAAACTTAGTGTGTGTTTACACACTCAAACAAACAATCTAATAATGCCATTATTATTTCTATTAAGAAACTGTATTGTTATTGACATACTGTGATATATGAATGGACTAATTCAAAAGTATGTTTTAGGAAGCGAAAGACATAATAAAAATCTAGTTCAAGGTGAAATACATTGTACTCTAATGCTTAAGTGCTTTGTGGTTTTCTGGCTCATTAAAGTAATTTTTATTAATCACTATTTCTATAAAAGCATATGTACTTTTGATATGGTACATAGGCATTGTTGCATACATAATACATTTTTAAATTAATCAATCTGCATAATAATGTATAGTGTTTGTACTTGTTATTAGCAGTGGTGTATCGTCATATGATGCCAGTATGCCTGGCGTTCTATTGCAAAATAATAAGTAAAAAAAATTATATTTTATATAGGACTCTTGTTAGAGTTGGGACTTCAGCCAGCAACCAAGTGTTTCTTTGCTAATTACTCTCTGCGTACAACGCAAGCAGTCCTTGGCTTCTGTTACGCAGTTACGATCCACTGCATGCCAGCGACAGAGGCATGGCTAGACATTCCCACACGTCTCTCTCTTGCCAAACAAGTTTGTTGTTTTTTATCTGCGACTCTAAATAATAAGCAGGTTCTGTGGCAGTGTTTCAATTTCCCTATTTCAATGGTAAATTGGTCATGCTATTAGTACGGACAAGATTATATGGTGAATTGCGATAAAACCTAAATAACACCGCAAAGCATATAAACACAACATAACATGGAAATGCAAGTTGTACACTATTTAGCACTGAAACGTAACTGAAAACATGAAATCAGCCAGCAATTTGACAAAACTTAACTCAAATTACAAAAATTTTAATTTTTTGTCATGGTAAATTGATTGAATGAGATTTATTTATAATGAATTTGGTTCCAGAATGTATGACCTATATGGATTGGAAAAAAAAATTAATATTAATTTTTTTAATCTTGTATCTCTTACACTAGTTACATGTTTTTCATGGATGATGGCACATGTTTTAAACGCACAAAAATTTGCAGATTTATTTTTATTTCTTCTGAGTAGTTCTGTTGTGGACATGCTTTTCACTAAGTATAAATGCTCCAAGTGTCAATCAAAATGAGACTATTTAATGATATAAGTATTAAGAAATATTTATTGAATTACACACTTATATTTAATGAATAAAGGCAATACATAACATTAATAACACAGAAATCTTTTTTAAAAAAAAAAAGACTAAATCTTCATAAAAATAAAACCATAAAATTGTTTCCCTGAATAACATTTTGGTGGACAACAATTACAACCTTTATCAAAAACCAAGAAATTTAAATGGTGAAGCTGAGCTGCGATCAGGGTGGCCACTCGACAGGGAAACTTAGGAACTCTTGAAATTGCCGTGAATTTTTTTGGTGCATAGAAATACATGAGAAAGCTGTGAATTTTTGAAAGCCATCGGAATTATCTGTTTGTACAGCTGATGTAAAAAACTGGTCGCGCCTGCAGACTACATCACTTGTGCCATTGTGAGCACTGTGCACTGTGCACTGTGCACTGTGCACTGTGCACTGTGCACTGTGCACTGTGCACTGGAACCAGGGACCAGGGACCAGCCGGCGGGAGGATGTCCCCGCTCAGTTTCCTTCCTTCTCTCGTGTTTCTGACAATTGTCGGACGGTAATAACAAACGGATGTCATGGCCGAAAACTATTACCGTGATTTGTCACGTTATAACTGGATCCTCTACTGCAGAATAAAACAAAGAAATTATGTTGAACGTAGAAAGAAACTAGACTAGCGGATACTGCCAGAATTCTTTTTTCGTTTAGTGCCTTTAAGATTAAGTTTATTTAAGGGCTACGCTAAGAAAACATTTGTGTGTTTATTAATATTTTACTATTACAATTAGTGTTTTAATATATATTTGGTCTACAGCCATTATTAAAGTGATTTTCTTTTAGTGAATATTAGTAAAAAAAAATAGGATGGGCAGTTAGGGAGCTACTTTTACAACTCTAAATTCATAATGTGCAGTTTATTGTGATTGAAAGATTTTCTATGAAGTATTTAAAGCTAGTAACTAGTTTTGTAGTGCTCAGCTAACAGAAGTATTGGTGAACATTTTAATTGTTTATGTTAATAATTTATTATAATGTTCTTATTCCTGGCAGCTTTTAAAGATAACATTGAAGTAATTATAGTTGTGCCCTTGTGCTTTGCTGTATAATTTATACCGGTGCTGGAATTTTCGTAAAATTTTGTTGTTGATTGCTATTTTAATAGTTTAAACAGTGTACAAGAGCTACTTAATTTTTTTTTTTAGGGAGAAACCATTTTTTGTCACAGAAGTAACACATATAGTCTTACAGGAATACTTTTTAATTATATGTTATTAAATGATTGATCTTTAATTTTAAATTGTTAATTCGGTTTCAGCTCTAATGGAATCAGCATGGTTAGCTACTAGTATTTTTAATAAAATTGTAACATTTTACTAAGTTTCTTAGAAAAACTCTAAAATTCTTGGAATAAACATGGAATTTGGTTTTGTGATAGAGCGTGGCCACCCTGGTGATCCTATGTGCAAGTTAGGCACATTTATTATTGTATTGGAAACTGTAACCACTGAATTGTTTATAATCTAACTGATAATATAAGGTGCAATTTGGTTAAGTCTATATTAATTAAAAGCAAGATTTGAATGTTTGTTATTGATTTAATTCATCAATAGGTATTTCATCAATGCATAGCTTGTAATGAGAGTGAAGTGAGAGGACATTGAACTGAAATAAAGAAATCACCAAATGAGAAATTATGAGGTCATTATTGAAATTTGCTTTAGATAAAAGAAAAATCATTCATAACAATAACCAGAAGTGATACTATTACAGTTCTAGTACAAAACTCCTCTGTGTAACGAATATCTGAGGCTCATGTGATTGATTGTTTTAGCCTGTCAGCATAAAACTTATGTGATGATCAGCAACAGGGGAATAAAAATCTTATGCATAAAAGAAGCTTTCAGTGTATCTAAAGTAAAACTGAAAGTCTCATCACTCCTGAAAAAAAGGGAAAATGTTGCTAACTGAAAACAAGGGAGTAATTTGTCTTGAAATGTGCTTGGTTTGCAATATTTTTATGTTATGTATTTCAAACTTATTTCATGGATATGCTCAATTGGGCATACCGTACCGGTACCCATTTAAAAATATCACGCTATGCCACTGGTTTTACTATTATTAGAAATATAATTATTTTATCTCTTATTCATCATTTTTATGGTCATAAAAGACTTCATGATAACTTCACAATAAGTAGGTGTGTGTGTGAGAGTGTGTGAGCATGTGTGTGGATGCATGTGTGTGTGTGTGTGTGTGTGTGAGTGTGGATGTGGGTATGTGTATATTCAATCCAGCTAAGCACTTCTATAGCATACTTTTGTTAATGATTTATAATATTGTAAGAACTATTCCACAGATGAGTATAAATTTATACCTTAAATAATTTTAATTTTAGTTGTGTCAACATTAGTAAAATTTATGATTTTTAAATTTGTTTATTTAATTGAATGTTATATACCAGCAATTATACATGTTGCCAGTTTACACACAAAGTGATATTATGCATTGTTTGTTTCTTGTTTTTATTAATTAAGTCTTTTTGATTTAATTAAATGTTGCAAAATTACATTTTGAAATTGCTCACTTAATGTCTTCCAAGAATTAATATTATTAATTGCATTGTTAATATATTTGTAAAGGGACCATTTTTGTATTGTTAAGCATGATTTTTTTTTTCTGAATCAAAAATTTATCACATTTTAAACTTGCTATTTAGTGGATATTTCAAAATAAAAATTATTAGATGCTAGTACATAGCAGCAGTGTTCTGTTTACACATAAGCCTATTGTTTAGGAACAGTTGAAATTATTAGTGTTTATCAGAAGAGCTGATTTATTTGTTATTTGCACAAGAAATTTTAAAAATTTGTGAAATTACTTAATGTTATTTTACTTTAATTTGTCACCAAAAAATGTTTTTTACTGCCTTAAGGAGTTTTCATCATTGTTAGTGTATTTATAATTCTTAGGAACTATAATTTGTTTTTTAAACTAATTATAGTTTTAGCGATACCTTCAAAACTAAATAAACAGAACAGATGTCACACTAATTAAAATTTCATGAAGTTTTTGGGTTATTGAGGGATTCTTAAAAATATGTATTTGGTTTAATAGCCATTCACATTGTAAACATCACAACAACAAAAAGCTTTAATGTTGTAGGTTTTTTTTCCATAATTATTTTATATACAATAACCTGATACTTCGTAAAGAATTATTAATGGTTTTCCTATTTGTTTCAAAACATGTAGAATACTTTGTTATAAGAAGTATAGTAATTGCTCATTTGATGAAAACTCCTTGCAGAAATGTTCATAGTTAACATTATGCAGCTTTCAAGATTTGTGCTCAGAGTTTATCAGTGAACTAGTACACATTTCAAGAAGAAAATTAATTTGAATTATTCATGTGTAATCTGGTTCAAAACCTGTGTAAGTAGCAGTGAAGCAATTTTGAAATCAAATGGAGTATGTTAATATATATTAAGAAACAATGTTAATCAATATAAACCTTACATAAAGTAAAAAGTGATCAACCAACGTGACACTGATGCGTTAAGGTGTTTGTATATATCATGGTGATTTTGCCACTGGGGTGATTAATAAAAAATTTATTTATTTTTCTAGTCACTATCATTTTTTAATATTATATTGCACAGTACAACCTCGTAAAATTTTATTTCAGTGCACAATTTGGTTTGTATTTCAAATTTTACATGTTAAAAATGTAAATTTTTTGAGTGACTCACTATTGTTTGAGAGTTCCAGACATTACAGTGGGTGTGGCTCAGCGACTGTTGTTTGGTGTAGCTTGGGCCTTAGGAATATGCTGACGTATTCCTCTCAATTAAGTGACAAGTTGTGAAAGTTGAATGTCTGTGAATCTTAAATCAAAATAATGCTTTGGCAGTATAGGTATTCCTAATGAATCTACTTCAGAAAGTGAGTTCAATTTTTTATAACATAACTTCACCAGTTTTGAACAGAAAACAAAGATAGGTCAATGAATAAAATCCACGTTTTTTTCAACTTTTGAGTGCTGCAATTGTGGTGTCAGAAAAGTTTTGTACGAGTTTTTTTTTTTTTTTTTTTTTTTTTTTTTTTTTTTTACTGTAGGTCTATTAGATGATATTATGATTTGGCTTTTATAGTAAATATAATGTAAAACACTGAGATAAGTATGTTAAAATTTGTGAGGAATACTCTGTAGTTTGTTTATAATAAAAGCTTGAATTTGAAAAGTAGTACATAAAACTATCACCTTGTTGAGTACAACACAGCCAGCCAGATTCATTATTACATGCCTCGGTTGATGTTTGACAGTCCTCTGAACCTGGCACGGTACTCACTTGCCCTCGAAATAAATTGGGCAGTAAGCGGGTCAGCAAGTGCAGTAAGCCCGAAACAACAGGAATTAGCTAACATGTCCTCAAAACGTTACAAAATAAACTACCCTAAACAGGGAAAGCTAAATAAATAAACAAACAAAGGGGCGACAGCTTTAAGACGCACGGGAAACTCATCTGACTTGGCCCGGCCCCGGTCGTAATCGTCATACAAAGAGGTTGTTTCGAGTGCGCATCGAGGCACAAAACAGTTACACCAAAAAGGAGTGGTGGCCGAAACGTATTTTATAATAAAGGCAGAAATGATTGATCAGAAGTTAAGGTGCAGCCACAATGCACACAACTTACGAACGAACAAGCCAACACAGTGACACGAGTTCGTAACATGAGCATCGTAACATGAGCATCGTAACATGAGCATCGTAACATGAGCATCGTAACATGAGCATCATAACATGAGCATCGTAACAAGGAGCTGTGACTAGGAGCGAGTGTGTCGCCTCGAGCCTCCCCCCCCCCCCCCCCCCCCCGCGCCTCTGCTGAGGGGGAGGGGGGACGGATGAACTCCGTCACTTCAAGTTATTACAATTACTATCTTATAACACAGATGCAAATACATTTACATGCAACTTTGCAGCTCTGATATTACGCAACATTTCACTGGCAACATTAGGCAGAAACAGTCCGCCAATCACATGCGGTAACTTAGTAGCTACTGTTCATCTCACTCGAGTTTTGTGTTAGTCCAAGGCACGAAGCTAATTGTCACCTTATGTGAGAACTTAACACACTGCAGGAAATATATTTGCAGAACTTTATTTTTGATTGACTGCCAACCTCACTTATTAACAAGAAACAATTAAATCTTTTACAAGCTAATTTTAAATATTTTGTATTCCCTGATTTAGAAGTATGCAAGACATTACAATACAAATTTGGAATTGAGAAATAATGTACTTTTAAATACACACATGGTAAATTTTTGGGTACAAATTTACTCTAGCTGAAACAGATTTTAAATATGTCTCTAATATATATGAAATCCAGAACTAATTTTACTTAACAGTATTTACAAACATGTTAAAATTTCAAAATATTCTACAGGTCAACAACATAGTCCATTAATCCCACAAACACAAACATGTTATTCAGTAAAAAACCATATGCATGAAATGATATACAAGAAAATATGTTGTGTGTGTGTAGTTGTGTGTGGGGTTGTGGTTGTGTGATCTCTCTTTTTATATTAAAAATCTTTGCACTTCAATGCAACATTTTTTTTACAAACAGAAACTCTAGCACAAATCTGTTAAATTTTATGAATAAAATCATTATGATGCTACCAACAGAAAAAAATCTGATATTGTATATTTGTATTTCACAAAAGCATTTGGTAAACGTCCACTAATTGAGTTTAAAAAATGCTTTCACAATTTTTTCCTTATTTTACATACATTTTCTAGTTTTCCAATTATTTATCTGACAGATGATTTATCATTGTAAGAATTTACTGTTAATCTAAAATTTAAAAAAAAAATTAAAAAAAGGCTTTTTTTCTGGTGTTCCCCAAGGTGTAACTTTGTGTCCTCTCTCCACTTCTCTTCAGTTTTTTTAAATCAAATTGTATATGCTGTTTTACACTCTCAGGTGTTTTTAAATGATGCTGATTTAAAAATATATATATATAACTATTACAAATAATACTGATCATATAGAATTGCAAATAGGCAATTATTAAATTAAAAATGGTGTGATGTTAAAGCTATGCCATTAAACTATGAAAAACATAATGCGTTACATTCACAAAAAAAGTAACAATCCAATAATAATATACTTAAGTGAATTATATGTAAATTTTGCTGTTGCTGAAATTTGTGACCATGAATTATTTAAATATAATATTAAGTTACTTTGAAAACAATACATTTGGTATTATATGCGTAATTTCTTCTAAAGAGATTTATTTTTCAATATATGATTGCATTGAGGTAAGAGAGCATACATCCCTGAAGTTCCAGCCTACCATCATAGATACCATATATTCTAGGAATGGGCCGGTCGAATCCTCAAATCCTCAAATCCCACCGAATCTCCAGTATTCAAAAGGTTCGGGATTCGAGGTAAAGATTCTAAGAAAAATATTGGAGTAAAAATAGTAAATTTAAAAATTAAATACGGGCAAAGTTTACTAGGGATATTTATGTTTATATTTGTACTTAATCTAATTCTGTTCCTTAAAATATTATTCTATTTATGTATTTATATAAGTAAATTAAATAATATCATGTACTCAATTGGAAAAATTAGTTAATGAAATGAATATAAATGTATAGGTGGCCATATTTAGGGACCCAAAAATATGGTGAAGCACGAAACTTGTGGAAAAGATGATATTCTGCTGTTTTAATGTTTTTTTCCTGAAATTTCTCAACATTATTTTGGAAAACAAATTTTTGCATGGAACACGGCTGTTTATGCAAGTTGATCGAAGCCAGTTCTGAAAAGGTCACGTGAAAGGTCATAGATACTTAACACATGAAACAAATTTCAATAACAAAGTAATTCTATATATCTTGAACGAATTAGAATTTTTTTTACCATAGAGCCCATCGATTTTATTTTTGTATGCCACAAACGTGGTATGTTGCTCTTTGTACTATGTTTGAATGTCTTGTATCTTCTTATCTTTGCTTATTTAGAAAAGGGGGGGGGGGGGGAAGAAAGGCTGGCTTTGTTTACAGTAAAAACTGCAACACATTTTATATTTATACCTGGTTTTATGTACATTTCTTTTAATACATAACGTGATGCAAAAATTATGTTTTTCAAATGGAAAAATACTCTTGTTTCCCGGTAAATATTTGAACAAAATTAAACAATAATACGGTGATAACCTACCATTTCGTTTGTTTATACTTAACGTTTTATAAATCTCATATGTTAGGACGAGAAATAATTGTTAATGGTATGTGAAGACATGTTACAATGTGTTTAACGTACGTTTGCCCCATCCCCATGTTTTCATTTACAATAGTTGTTATCACAACATCTAGAAATGTACACATTGTGTAGGTTCTGCCCTGTTTATGCAAAAAAGTATAGTTGGTGCACTGCTTCAGTTACCACCTGCCATGTGTTTTAATAATTCAATAGTAAGTTATTTTAATATTTTGGTTCACTCTAATAAAGTTATGGAGATGATCTTATGTATATTATTTTTAAATAATTTCTGAAACCCAAAACTGTTTTTATTTTGAAAAACAATCATTAATTCTTGTTTAATTTGGGGCTGGGGGGGGGGGGGGGAGAGAGATAGAGAGAGCAAGAACCTTGAAAAGATTTTTTATTAATTTCCTGGCATGTTTTCAAATCATTCTGCAAGATGGCAATTGTGATACTTCTAATAGTTTATTATTTTATCAATCGTTAAGTTAGTTATAAATAAAATAATGTAATATTGTAAAATGGGTTGATTGGTACCTATAAATTAGCGACATTTAAAACACTGTAAAATCATTAGAAATTATTAATTTAGAGTGTTGCTAACAATCTCGGCAACAAAGAAGTGCTATGAAAAAGCATTTTATATGTGTTAAAAATTTTATTTATTGCACATTACTTAATTTTTAACCCTTGAAACCAGGATTCAGATTCGAGGCATTCTTTGAGATTCGGATTAACATTCGGATTGCAGAAACTTGGAATTCAACCTATCACTTATATTTTCACATCACCTAGATTTTATAGTATGTTAATACAATTTTTTTATTGTACTAATAATTGCATTAAATATTTTGATACATTTATAAAACCCCATAAAGTATTTCTTAGAGATTACAATAGCATATTAACAATTTTATCCTTGGGTAAACATAATGTAATGCCATTATTATATTAAAAATTTTTAGCATTATAATTTCATTAAAATGATCAACGACAATAACTGATGGTTGCTTAGCATGTACTGGATAAAATTTTTGTTTTGTTTTTATAATGTGTATAATTGGTATTTACTTTATACATTTTCCTCCCTCTTGTGTTTGTGTATGTTTCTGTATTTGTCTTTATTTGTTTTTGTGTTTGTATTTATGTTTTTATATTTGCAAAGTGCCAGCCTATTTTGGTCAATGTATGTTGGTTAGCACAAAAAATAAATAATTAAATAAATAAAATTAATAAACAGTTACGTTGCGTGTTTTTAGCAATTTTAGAAATCCAACACCAAAGGTCATGAAAAAGGGAACATACGTTACTTTATATATTAATAAATCATATTAGCAAGCAAATCAAGTCAAAGTGAAGAAACTGAATGAGAATAGACTTCATAATAAGTTGCAAATTGTGTTCTTGAAGGTTTTTGTAATTAGAGTATGAAGATGGTGAAAATGGATAAAATTGGTTTTATAATAAAAGATTATATCTCCGTTGCCAGGAATTATGGGCGGTACTGCGGTTCGATGCCTGAATATGGTTGTCAGTCTATGAGGGATGCTAAATTTATTATGACAACATAGCTTGTGGCATATCCTACTACGGTGTGTGTCTGAGCGAGCGCGTACTGGGATAGAAAAAGGAAGCCAGCAGGACTGGCCATTTGTAACTGAGAAGGAATGACTGGCACAAAGTTGTGCACAGATGGGTTTACGGAGAGTAAATCAAACATATAAACAGATGTAAACTATAGTTTAAAATTAAAACACACAACTTATCAATTCACAGAAGTTAAAATTCCCCATTTTTCATTCAAATTGTAAGTAAAGCCTAACCCCAATCTGTGCTGATAGAGAAGTCACATACACGTTTTTCAAATACCATCTTCTATTGAATTAGGATAGTAAAGGTTCCATTCAAGTTGAATTTTTAATGGCACTGTAAATAACGAATTCTCTCAATCTATATGAGAAAGTTGTTGCACATACCTGCATTTAAAAGTCATTACATTGAATTCGAGACTTAATTGGTGAAAAAAATTTAAAGTCCGAGTCTTCATTATGTGGATGCACAAATTGTTACACACATCACGCACATGCGTCCTTATATTAAATTTGACCTGTCAAATGTCATGTTTGCATTGTGACAGTCCTCAGACTGGCTGGCTACACTCAAAATCCCAACTACTATCAATTTATGTCCTCGCTCCGTGGCTAGCGGACAATGTTTTCAAACACTACCCTAGCCGCACGCGTGTGTGTGTGTGTGTGTGATGACAAGAAACAAATAAACAAAATATGATACTGAATAGATGGCATAAATAAAATATATGACTTCAAACTAAGGAACTGGAGATAATTAAAATTTCAAGGAAAATTAGATAACACAAAAGTTAACAACTGTCAACAGAAAACAAAAATTTCTTTCAGTTTATCTAAAGTATGTTTGTTCCAATTTAAAAAAAAAAGGAAATGTAATACATAAACCAGATACTGGACAATTATTAAAACAACACTTCAAAATGCATTTCCACCACGAAAAAGTTTCAAATAGTTATAGCCAATTGTAAAATTTTCTTTGACTGTATATCAATACAATTAATATTCCAGGAAACTGTTATCTTTATTATATATTTACATTTAATTTAGCAAGCCAGAGCTGGGCCTTGACTCTTGAACGTCAGTCCACTGTAGCTTGTAGCTTGCTGCTATGTGGTTCGCTGCCTCAGGACTAAGATCCACAGTTGACACACCTGACTCGCTCAGAAAGCACATGGAAAGGAGTGGAGTGGTTGCACCCTTCGTTGGGCGGAGAGTGGTGCTACGAGGTGGAGGCAGAGATGGTCAAGCCAAGCTGCTTGGCCTGCCGCACCTTGTGCAGTGCCAATCTGCCCCAGCTCAACCCGAGTTCTGCCAGGGTCACCTGCCGGTACTGTTCTGCGGAGCCAAGGTTCTCTCCAGACCTGTGCATTTTGCAATGCTCATCTTCACCTACAATGCCTTGGCCTCATTGAACAACAGGCATTTATGCATATCTGCAACCCCTGCCGAGTGAAGCTTGTGAAGAAGAAGCCAAAAACTGTTGTGGCCCAGATTTGCTTTGCACCGAACTGCTTTCGCACCACCCTAGTCCCTATCACTTGTCAGACATACCATAGGAATTACTACCTCTCCTGTCTCGGCTGGGAAGACACTCCGCTGAAGCTCGCTGGGAAGTTATTCACATGAATCCAACACCACGCTGCATCCTTAAGTACCAAATCTATAAGTGCACCCCGGAGGAACCTGTGCAAGCTGTACGACAATGAGAGCATGCTCTAAGAGCACAAGCAATCCACCACATTGAATAGGTAGACAAGGTAGCAACATTACTATTGGAAGAAGCAGCTAGATGTTGAAATACGCAACTGGGAAGTGTTAATAGGGGTTTTTCTGAACCGCTTTGGTATCCAAACGAATGGCAGAGCACACAGCTCAGTTATTTGGCATCACATGTAAAAGATAGGGAAGGATGTCGGAAAGTTTCTTACCACAGAAAAGGAAACTAACTTTGACTTTGACAAGGAAAAAAATGCTTACGAATTCCTTCCTATTGAGGTCAGTCCCATCTGGTCCCAAACGCTCACTGTAAGGACCACTTTTTTTACCAGGGGTTCGATACGCAAGGTAAACTTGCTTGCCCAGATGGGGCCTAACCTGCATCTTATAAAAATACGTTAAAGAAAATAGAACCTAAATTTTGAACACTTGAAGGTGGCAGAACATCAACAAGACAAGAAAGTAACTTAAGTGATAATTTTATTCTGATTAATTTTATGATCTCTGGACAAAAATTCTCAGAACAGAAAAAATGCACTCCATAACCCCAGTCATAAATATCTCTTGACAGAAATTGATATATATCTTGCCGTCACCCGGCCTCTGTAGAGGGCCCGGGTAGTACCTGACGGGGGCTACGGGCGTCGCGGTGCTGCTGTTGTCCGGGGGGCGCCAGGCCAGTGGAACACTAGCCGTTGATGGTGGGTCGTGGGTACTCTGCCCCCGCGTGCCCCGCCAGGTATGTGGCTTGAAGTCTACCCTTAAATCCCCTGAGGCCGCTCGGCCGTGTGGAGGACGGGGTGGCGTGAAATAATTGTAAGTGACACTGGTTCTGTTGATTTACGTTTAATTAACGGACTTCTCCGGTGGTACGCATGGGTATGCGGTAGGGATGGGGCGACCGAATCCAATATCCGCCGAATCCACCGAATCCTAGGGATTCGAAGGTTCGGCGGGTCTGATATAGGATTCGTCAAAGGATTCGGTTTTTACTATTTACGGGAAAAAATACAGTAAAACTCACTTACGAGGTCCCGCGTGGTAGGTTTTTCCGTATAAAGCGTTTAAATTGCCCGAGGTCTCGTCATTTACGCCATTAAATGTGTGATATAATGTCCGTTAAAAATTTTTCTGAAACTTCTTGTCTCAAATAATGGCACACGTAAATATGAAGAAAAGACAAATGAACAACAACATACGACGAAATATGGATGATGTACCATAACTACAGTACAAACCCAATAGTTATATTAAGATAATTACCATATAAAGAACTAAAGATTCTTTGTAGAATACCATAATTACTACAGAAGCAAGATAGCTACCATATTTGCACTATAGTTACCGTAACAACTGAGATGTATATTTACCGTGATAGTAATGTATTATTTATTTATGACATATTAAATTAAAGAACATTGTTAAAAAAAAAAAAAAAGGATGTTAAACATTGATATGTACGGTTGGCACATGTTGCTAAGAAATAATGCGATCTGAAAGAATGCAGTAATACTACGAAAAGTGAAAATGGTACTCGTGGATTTTTAGGTTATGGCAGTCTCTTTCGTTTTTCAGTAATATCGGCCGAAAATTAACGAGCGTACTGTATCGGAAGTCGGCATAAATTCCGATTCAACTAAATATTGGCAAAATAGGCTTCTTCAATACAGCTCTACATTTAATGACATGAGTAAACATATTTCAGACTTCAGGATATTGAAAAAGACTAATTTCCATGTAGGTTTATTGTGTGTATGTTTTTTTTTGCAAGTGTAAATTGAATGAAGTAAAATGTAAACACACTCTGTAAATAGTTACCCAAAATTAATAAGCCCACTTCATTTTAATACTTTATTCAAACATGATATTAAGTTTAAGATAAAAATAATTTCCCAAAAGTGTAACTGTACCACAAAAGCTCGAGCTCGGCTCGAAGTAAAATGCTCGCAGACCTCTAGCTTATTTATAGAAAAAATCCTAACCGCTAATCTGTACTAAAACTGAAATTTCTCAAGAAAAAATTGTTGTCTTTATATACACTTATACCAGAAATGTACCAATCTACATGTGATAAAGTCAAGGGACTTTTAGTGCAAGCAGAATACATCTCACTTACATTAGATATGTGGACATCATCTGTTAAAAGATTCGGGTTTGGGTTCGAGATTCGGCAATTCCAGTCGAGGATTCGAGTTAGGATTCGGATTCGAGGAAATCAGGATTCGCCCCATCCCTAGTATGCGGTACTCCCTATGCGTACTCTACGTGGTGTCATAACTACTACAAACCTACGCGAATGCACTATGCGGCATCTGAGCCGTTGTACAGTTACATGAACATATGTTACTTACAGAACAAAACACGACAGTAATATCACACAATGAATTCGCCGCGGCAGTCTCGCGGGACGCGGTTGCGAGCGTTCTGAAGACGGCCACTACCGAAAGTCTTAGGATGGCTCAGTGAGCGTGACCTTAAATTACACTTACTTGTGGTTGCAGCCGGCAGGCGTATGCGCGGCGGTTTATCTAAAGCATGTTGGCTGGAGTCGGCCAGTGCCGTACGTGGCGTGGTCCGCGACGCGGTGCGGAACCACTAATGAAGGCGGTTGGGATAAGCCCGGGCCTGCAAAATACACGCCGAGTCGACGTGGGCAGCTGTGAAATAAAAGAAAAGGTTTAAGTACCGGTATTAAAATGACTGCAGAATGACCGATCGGTGAAACAAAGTGAAAGGCTGCTCACGGACACACGTCTTGACCCGGCGCGGAGTGGTTGGAGACTGCCGAACATGGCCGCCTCGCAAGGGAGGGAAAGTTTCGCCTCCTTTGTGAGACGGTGCCAAAAACTTATATTAACTTAATTTGCTCTATTATAAGCTGAAAATACGTTCCAGGTGACCAATTTAAAGGTAGCACCTGGTAATTGGGTGCTTAAGGCTTAACAATTGTTTTAGGGTATTTAATTATTCATATTGTGGCATCAAGTTGGCGACTGTAAATATATTAACATATTGTCTCACTGTCAATTGTTTTAGTGGGATTTCTCCTAATCCGACTTGATCATTGTCACGCGCACTTTAATTAAGGCCAGTGGCCGTGGTGAATATTAATGAGGTTTGTTGTCTGCTCCGTGCCTGCGGTGCTCGCACGGAATGGCTACGACGCACTTGTTTAATGTCTGGTAATTAGTAATTTTGTCGTAATGGCTTTTCCCTTAATTGTTTTATTAATTCGAGCCCCCAGGGTCCCGTGCCCTTAAGTTTCTTTACGTTTATTGGGGTCACGCCCGAGGCGCTCGCCTGACTCATTCCCGCTGGCATGGGGGTGCGCTCCGAAAATGGGATCGGGTACTAGCGGTGCGGAGCATGGGCTTAGAGGCCATGGTCGGTACGACATCAATCTCTTTAATTCCGGTACAAGAACAAATGCCTCAAAAGTTACTTTATCTCATATTATAATACTAGTATACTGAGAATGTGGGGTTATTCGAAAATAAATATCCTGAAACCAAACATTATAAACTTGGAAAATTATGGTAATTTCAGGTCTTAGAGAGCTAAGTAAAACTATCTGAAATCAATATGGCCGCCAACAGTAAAGGCACTGTGACGCCGTCCCCGTTGCCAGTCCTGGAAATTATGCTCATTAATTTACGTGAAGGGAAATTTGGAAATTTGGGCGGGATTATTTGCCTCGTTGCTGCAGGCAGAGACGCGTCTACAAAAGGCCTCCGGGCTGTTATGGCCACCCAGGACGCCGTACTTATGAAAATAACACACGTGGATTTAACTGATTTCTTATTGAAGCACACGTTACAAAACTTCACTTCGCTTAAGGCACTTTCACGTGACTGGTTATATCATCGTCGACCTCCACTCTGCCCACACGGCTCTCGAATGGCGGTATTGTATAACGTCACACGGTGTTCCGAAGACTACTCCAACGAGGGGTGAAGGCTACCCTGAGCTACGGTGACGATGATTCGTGACGCGGCAAGACTAGTGCCCAGCATGTGGTAGTCCGTACGGTAGGTAATATGAAACAATGTTAATTACTGTGGGAGAGATTACAAATAACACTGAAATAGACATAGGCGTGATGATGAAGGCAAACACTAACATTAACACGGAAATCAAACACTAAAGTCATTACGAGCGATTCCCGGGCTCGGGATGGTTTCGGTACCTTTGCTCATGGAAATTACGTAAATCGAGGCTCGTCCTCGTGGTGGCGTGGGCCACGTTAAGCTGGGAACGGGCGCGGCGGAACCCGGTGTGGTATCCGGTCCGCGACCGTTGCACGTCCCAGGGAATGATGCGTTCACAAGTTCAATTACGCGTTCGGCACAATGCCGCCCTGCGTGGGCAAAGTACTAGCTCTCCGAAGTGAGCCCTGTACCGCAGGCACCTCGGCGGGCTGCCTAAAGCATAATCAATTACGTAGCACACGTTGACGCCGTCCCCGTTGCCTGATCTGAATTTACGTAAATTTACACTAGTGGGTTAATTTTGAATCTCAAGGGTGGGGTTCCTGGCCTCGTGGCTGCAGGCAGGGATGCGGCGACAAAGGACTCCCCGGGCTGTTACGGCCTCCCAGGACGCCTGATTAATGAAATGCACACGTACTTGTAGTCGTTTTATTGCGTAGCACACTCTACATGTCGCACGATCACGTAACTGGCCGCTTCATCGTCGACCTAAGCTCCGCGCACGATGAACCTGTCTTGGTTTATGCGAAAGTCCGCGGACGTAACGCGAGGTACGTGAGTGATAGGTCCCGCCAATTACTTATGAAAACACATTACACTATAAGGGCGGTAGGTCCCGTGAATTTACTTATGAAAACACATTACACTATAGGGCGGTAGGTCCCGCGAATTTACTTATGAAAACACATTACACTAAATCACTGTGGTACGTCCCGCACAGGAGGATATGCACAGGCGGCTAGTCCGCGTGGTGGCGAGGGCCACGTTAAGCTGGGTACGGACACGTGGGAATCTTGAACGATATCGTACACGTGGCCGTGGCAAGTCCCAGTTGATGACTCGTCCGAATGTTTGTGGTCGCGTTTGGCGCAGTGCCGCCCTGCGTGGGCAAAGAACTATGTCCCGAGGTGGGACGTAATAGCGTGAGGCGCGGGTGCCACTAGGGGTCACCTAATTAATTACGTAGGAAATAGAAAGTCCGTGAATGGACTACACACTTTATTAATAGACCGCGCGAGATCGCTAACGGCCGGTTTGGGCCGACCGGGGAGCTGATATAAAAACGATTGGACTATAATTACCTATTGCAGTTACAGAATGTTGGCGCGAAAGTTGAAGGCTCCCCGTGCGTGGGCTGCCGGCCCGGGCGAGTGCTGGATGGCGACTGACTAACCTCCCTGGCCGCCGGGGCCAGGGAGGGGGGAAATTCCGCGGGAAAACTGCGGAGCGCGGGAAGATGACTTCGGCCAGCGTTGTGAATTATAACCCTTTATAAACTGATTATTACATTAACATTGATTATTGATGGTTTTAGATTTATTAGTTTCTGTTTATATTCTCGAATGCATGAAAAACAATACCCTTGCGCAGTGCCACACCCGGCCGGGCGCTTTGCACACGTAGGAGGCCGTGACTGACGTCACGCCGTTCGGGGCACTGCACTACGTTGCGCGCGCGGGCGCGTTCGGGGCGCGGCACTTATCAGGTGTTGAGGACACATAACGGCCTGTGCTCTCAGAGGGAGCACTGACGGCGGCGTCAACGTGAAAGACTCGTAGTCGAGTCGCACATTTTAATTAAGGACTGTACAACAAAGGATGCTGGCTCCCCATGGGACGTGCGTCCGTCTCGGTCCGCGAGTCACTCTGTGCTGGCGTCTAGCCTTGGCGCGAGGGGAGGGGTGAGCATCCTGTCGCGCCAGAGTTTCTGAAGTTCCGTTATTCGTAAAAAAATTATATTAATAACAAAATGTAAGTGGCTCTAAATTCACACAATAAAACTTAATAATTAACTCAATATATACATGTTTTAGAAATTAGATGTAACAAGTTTATATGAAATAAGTTTGAATAATCAGAGTCACACTGGAGACTGTTCGTCGCTTGATGACTGCTCCAGTGGCGAATGATAAATGATAATTTGGGGCGGTTTTATTTAAATTACATATTATGTTACTGAAATCAGGCTGAAGGCCGCAAGGGGAGCACTCACAACTGTATTATTAAAAAACCACATGTGAGTGACCCGGGCACTCCTACGTCGCACTTGTGTTGCAAGGGGTTGTTAAATTAAAGTGGTGTATTCTTTAAAGTGTATTGAATTTACTGTGTATGTGACTCTGTTTGTCTTGCCGATTAAGTTAAGGGCGTTAATTATACCTATGTTCCGCGGTGCTCGCCTGACTCGGGTGGGCCATGGCTAGGGGCGCGTTCCGTTAGCGGGGTCGGATACTGGCGGTTGCAGGTCGGGCTTTAGGCAGGCCTTCGGTCGGACGACGTCAAGATGTTATGTCCACATGGTAACAACAGGTAAGGTTATGTGTTTTTCTTAATGTACTTAATTTTTTCTAATGTAGATTTTAAAGATTATACATCTTGTAACCAAACACACGGGAATACTATTCTACTGAATCTGGTGCGACTCGAACTTAGGTCAATTTTTAAGGTATCTGCCTCCCGAGGATCTATGATAACTCCTTATGCGAGCTACTGCAGTGCAGCGAGATCGTTTCGAAACTCAGGGCACTTCAGCAAGTAAACCAGACCCACCATTGAATCGATTAAAAGAGAATACAACCCCGAAAAGAACCTTGCCGAAGTGTTGGCACTGCCCCAAACAACACTTCCACCAAGACTGCTCAGTGTTCCGCTGCAAACAGGCTGAAACGAGAAGCTTTAACCAGCAAGCCTCCTGGGGAAAACAAAGTTGTTCACTAGTACGACCCCTGAGTCCAAGTTAAATGACCTCAACCCTCAAGCTCCAAACCAAATGTATCCATACCCAAAGTATTATGTGCATAGAGCATAACCCACTGCAGGAACTGCCATGAGTCGAGGTGCAACTGAACACGTAACCAATTCATGCCCTTATAGACTCAGCAGACGCCCCCTAGTTACATGCACGAAAGTGTCATTTTCACAACAGGTACACATATGAAGTTCCAACCTCAAACTGCACAACTGGCTAAACAAGGAACCGTCCTCACCTTACAAGGTCAAGCCACGGTGCTATGCTGCATAGCAGACATAAAGAGGGAGATTCATTGCTAAGTTACAGTGGACCTCCAAGAAAGTCTCACAGTGAGCCAATATTGGCTCACACAGCAGCAGGTGATATTAGACGTTTAAGCGAAAACTATTCACTTCGGACAGGCTGAGCTCTTAACTGCAGTACCAAAGATATTAATGGCCCGCCACCCCCCGAATATTAGCAATGTTGACAACCCCAATCAAGAAACCCATGTGAAACCACAAATAAACCTAACTCCTTTTATAGTGGAGCAAGGAGACCAGCGACCCCAAGACACTTCCCCACTAGATGCTGCCATAACCTCACTGAATCAAACTAGCTCAGACAGTGGTTTTCAGTGGCACAAGGAAGGGGGAACACCAAGAATGATATCACATATGCAGTTTAGATGAGACAGTGCAGAGTAACACAACTATCCACCCAAGGTTCAATTGGAATCAAGGGCCCTACCAGCACCAAGGAACATGGCTCTACCAGAAAATTCTTCACCTTTAGCCATGAAGGCAAAAACTGGATCCGTTCAAGGCGTCCAAACCCCAAGAGCACCTCAAGCGATTCACACGAAGACAGTGTATTGCAGTGCCCAGTGTAGAGGAGCCAGCCCTGGGAGTGAAGCCCAGCATTCTGACCTCAGGCAAATGCAACAATTCAAAAATACCAGCCGAGATCACAAAGGGAGGGGACGAACTGTCATATATACCATTTTATCCTCTGCGAGTGCTTCAACACCTTAGGGAAAGACCTTTGACATAAAGGTAAACAACTATAGTATCTCTACATTTTGTAAATATAGTAATTACAGTCACCCATAGATGGCAGTTACCAACATTAATGAATAACATTGTTAATGGATCTGTAATGTCATCAGGTGTTATTTAGGATGAGAACTGTAGTTACAACATGTGTATTGTGTATTACATACAATAAGATATGATGCCTAAATCTTAAGAATGTACATGTAATGTAAAGGCAGGTCATAGACTAACATATGGCCTAGTCTCATGTGTAACTTGATGCTGCCCGTCGGTGCTCCCTCTGGTCGCACAGGCCATTGTGTGTCCTCAACACCCGACTGGGATGTGTGCAACGAAGGCGCCCGTGCGTGTCGTGTAGAGTGAGTTAGGGCAGTGTGCAAAACGCCTGGAAGTAATCCAGGCTTGCAGTGTTGTGTGACGCGCCTGGCCGGGTGTGGCGTTGCGCCATAAAAACATAGTGCCCAAGTAATTTTATGTCAGAAGAAAAACTAAAACTTTTTATATTATTAAAACTTTAATTAATAAAGTAATGTTGATTCAGGCGCGTTTTCGTCATAACGCCTGCCGTCACCATCTTACCGCACTCCGTATCCTTCCGCGGGAGGTCGATACCTCCTTGGCCGGGTCACCAGGGAGCGGCAGTTGCAGTCAAGCACTCATCAGGGCCGGCAGCCCTGCGCGCGTGGAGCAATCATTCTCGCGCCAAAACCGACATGTAGTTTTCAATAGGTA
Source organism: Bacillus rossius redtenbacheri (assembly GCF_032445375.1). NCBI lineage: Eukaryota > Metazoa > Arthropoda > Insecta > Phasmatodea > Bacillidae > Bacillus > Bacillus rossius. Next base: position 134,400,215 of record NC_086331.1, read on the forward strand.
AATTTACTTAATCAGTTTTCATTCATTCCACGGTCGGCCCAAAACCGACAGTGCGATGTTTCGCGCAGTTCTTAAATAATTTACTGTGGCTCAGACATGAGCATTTTCTTGTGTTACATAATTTCACTTTGCCGTCCGCCGCGGTCTCGTGTTCGAGGTCGGGCGCAGGTCCTAGCGGGGTGGCTGGCTTTCTTAGAGATTTCTATTCCGGGAGGGCGCCAGGCTAGCTCGGTGTCTAACCGTGTGATGGTCGTGGGTTCGTTGCCCCAGCGTGGTCCGCTAGAACCGTCGGCGGTGATGGAATTTGTTTCCTGATTAGGTTGGGTTGTTTAGGTTAATTTACATACACTGTTCTGGCTGTTCTACGGGTCGCACGTCGCGCACGGGAGGTGCGGGGTGGACGTTTTATTGTTCACGATTTTCACTGGTTCATTACATTGGGCGCGAGGTCTACTCGGCGGTACATGACTGCCAATGAGGCGTCGGAACACGTAGAAGTTTTGATTACACTATTATTACAATTACACTTGACAAAACGGCACTCTGTGGTGCTTTTACGTTGACACCGTTCCGTCTGCCTCCCCGTCAAAGCTATCAAGTCTTGCGGGATGGGTCTCGGGGTTTGGGTTCCGCCAAGTGGCGGGAGGCAGGGACGTGTCCGTAGAGGTGATCCTTGGGCTGTTTAGGCCACCCAAGACGCCTTATACTACAAATGATGCACTCTGCTACGTGAAGTGTGGTTTTTATTACACATCAACCTCTACATGGTGCTATCCATCCCCTGGCCGCGACTGTTCGGGGTTAGAGAGCTCTGCGCGTGTACGGCTGTTCGGCGATGACCCCGCTTACTATGGAGAGGGGGGAGTTTTGAGCGAACAGTACGTGGCGGACGTTGCTGCTAAGACCTGCGCGGTGATGCGCGGTGATGCGCGGTGATGCAAGGCCAGTGGTGTTGTACTCACGATCTAGATGCGGTTGCGGAATTGGCGCGAAGGTGGCCTCTCAACGTTGCGCGAAGACGACCAGCCTCTTCGAGCTCCCGGTGGGTACTGACTCACTCGTGTAGCACAGCGCTACAGCAGGCCTGCCAATTGCGCGCCAGAAGCGCAGCGCGCGGGAAACAGACGCGGCCAAGTTTAGGACCTATTCGCACGTTGAACAATGGAATTAACAAATAAAAACATTTGATGAAATATACATTACATAGTTTATGTCTGTGAGAGAAAACATGTGCCCTTGATGCTATTATAGTCCGGCGGAAGCACACTGCCACACCCGGTGGAGTGCTTCCGCCGAGGTGGCCGGTAGTGGTGCTAGCTGTGGGTCGTTCGGTGCACTCACACTCGTTGCACCATGTTGCACGCGCGGGCGTGTTCGTGGCACACGGCTTTGAGAGGCGTCGGAGAGGCATTGCGGCCTGTGCGACTAAGAGGCGCACTATCGGCTGGCGTCAAATGCCCCCCTCTATCTGAGGCCGCTATGTGCACCGACGCCTCACAATGATCGCACGGGAGTGACGCACTCGAAGCGCGGCACTGGGGTGGTGTACTATGCCTGGGGTGAGATTCTAGGCCCTGAGCATCTCTCTTCAAACAAGAAAATGACTGTGTGCCTCCCTCACTATGCTCGTTCCCCCTCAGTAGGGGCAGTGATGTTTTGATGTGGATAAGCTCCAATGAGTTGCACTGTGGTGGCACTGTAGGGTCCCTGGCCTGGCCCTGATGATTGGTCCATTCGTACTCAGCAAGGTGAACCGGAGCCCTGCGGGTCCTCTGTGGCCGCCGTGGAGGGGAGGGGGCTGCCGCTTGCTCGGGTGTGATGTTCGGCGGGAGGCACCCCTTCAGGGGCAAGAACTTGTCCGAGGTATTGTCCTCAGTCTCGTCCAGGGGAGTGATATCCTCAATAATGTATCTCCCGGGCTCGGCCAGGGTGTAGGCCTGGCTAGCTTGGTCTCTCTCAGGCTCGTCCGGGGGGGTGACATCCTCAATTATGTATGTCCCAGGTTCGGTCAGGGTGTAGGCATGGCTAACTTGGTCTATCTCAGGCTCGTCCGGGGGGGTGACATCCTCAATTATGTATGTCCCATGTTCGGCCAGGGTGTAGGCATGGCTAGCTTGGTCTCTCTCAGGCTCGTCCGGGGGGGTGACATCCTCAATTATGTATTTCCCGGGCTCGTCCAGGGGCGTGATATCCATGGACTCATGTTCGTCTAGACAGCACGTCTGGACTGGAGCCCACCGCGTGCGTGATGGGTACCTTCCCCCAATGTCAGTTCCTTCCTCCCCCCCTTCTGACTCATCACCTGACTCATCGACAGACATCTGGGGGTTGGCATCTACCAAGCTCATGTTCAGCATCCATGATGGCTCATCCCATTCCTCTGTCTCCTCCTCGTCATTCTGTTGCCATATCGGGGAGTCCTGATGGGTGCCACCCGGGGTGTCGATCGGAGGGCTCAGTGTACGGGCAGTTGGAGTTTCCAGTTCGGGGGGGGCAATATGTATCGGCTCAAGTCCCATGTTATCATCAGATGGTGGGGCGGTGCCCTTTGGCAGAACCTGCTGGTTCGTTACCTGCTGGCCCTCTGATTGAGGCACCCTCGAGTTGGGCCCTGGTGACACGCCTTCCATTACCCCGGGTGCTACCAACCGCAGGTCATCCCTGTGGACCTTGGCAGGCCGTCCCCGGGGGGTACGGACCGCGTATGACGTGGGTCCGGATTTCCAGAGCACTTCCCTTGGCTCCGACCACTTGGGGGCCAGCCCCGCACAGAAATTGCGAGCGACCGATGACAGATGGTGCTGCCTCACGTACACCCACTGTCCAGGTTGTAGGGGCGTTGGGGGGTGACTGGTCTGTGGTGTGTGCTCCGATAGAAATTGGTTTTGCTGTTGCCTGGCCTGTTCCCTCCCTTCCTCAATCTCCGGACGGATTAGTGTGTCCGTGATGGCCGCTGCCACCCGGCACTCCCCTGGTAGGGCGAGGTTCTGTCCATACAGCAGCTCGGCCGGGCTGTGGCCTGTGACGGCATTCGTACGGCGCCTAAGACAATACAGTAACTTGGGTATATGTACATCCCACTTAGAATGGTCGTCCCCCAGGCGCAATCTTAACTGTGCTTTTACTTCTTGGTTCCGACGCTCGGTCGGATTGGCCTGGGGGTGATAGACAGGGGTGGTGTGGTGGTCTAGGCCCCATCGACGACAGTCAGCTCGCCAGCGCTTCCCAGTGAATTGACACCCATTGTCTGTCAGTAGAACCCTCGCGAAGCCGTAGCGCGGGAAAATTTCCTGGTCCAGTAGAGCTGCTATGGTCCCAGCTTGCACATTGGACACTGGGAAGGCCTCAACCCACCTTGTGAAGATGTCCGTGATGACCACTAAAAATCTTTTGCCCCGAGTGGTCCGGGGATATGGCCCCATGATGTCGAGTGCCAGTGTGTGGAACGGGTCATGGGGTCGACGGGGGCGCTGTTGCTCCACTCCGTCCATCCGCCGCGCCTTCCGCTGTTGGCAGCGCTGACACTGTCGCACATAACCCCTAACGTCGTGGGTGATGCCTGGCCAATGAAATGTTTTGCGGATGTCCGTCTGCGTCTGGTCTGCCCCGGGGTGGCCAGCCAAGTCATGGTCGTGGTGAAAATGTAGTACGCCAGCTCGTGCGCACCCGGGTACGTAGAGACGCCATGCCTCCATGTCGCCAGGCACCCGTGTCTGTAGCACTCCGTCTACTACCCGTTGGAAGGGGTGGACTGTTCCCTCACCCGCCTGCACTTCGGTCTGAGTGGCCTCGTCCGTCTGCTGGGCATGCTGCACGGCCGCCACTAGGGCAGTGAGGGTCTCGAACACCTGGATTGGGGCAATGTCCGGGGGCGTGGTCACGGCGCACAACACCGCTGGTGCCTCCTCCCCGGTGGCGACAGGTAGGGTACCTGGTGGGGGTAGTAGCCCCTCCCAGCTGTGGTCGTCCTGGAAAGTGGACCTAGGGTCGGGGTGACGTGACAGCTCGTCAGCGAGCTGGTTGTCCTGCCCCTTCACATGCTCGACCGCAAAGTCGAAGCTCTGGAGCATGAGTGCCCACCGCGTGAACTTCGACTTGCGGCCTTGGGCGGAATCCAGCCAGCTTAGACACTGACTGTCTGTCCTCAACGTGAAACGCCGGCCCTCCAGGTGGTGTCGGTACCGCCGCATCGCCCAAACGACGGCCATGCACTCCTGTTCGTTCACATGGTACCGCCGCTCGGGCAGGCCGAACTTGGCGCTCGCGTACTCCACTATCCGGCGTTCCTCGTTTTCCCCTACCTGGTATAGGACGGCCCCCATCCCCTCTTGGCTTGCATCTGTCTGCAAGTATAGCGGGGAGTCGGGCCTCAAGCGGGCGAGTCGGTGGCACTCCCGGAACTCGTGCTTGACGGTGGCCAGTGCATGATCTGCCTCCTCTGTCCACCGAAACCGGGTCTTCGGTGACAATAGGTCGGTCATAGGGGCAACTATGCTGGCAAAGTGGGGTACAAAGGATCTTAGCCAGTTCAAGAGACCTAGGAGTTTTTGTAGCTGCTTACGGGTGCTGGGTGCAGGTTTGGATTCAATGAGGTTCAGGTGTTTGGGCAGCGGCCGACAGCCTTCGGCATCCACGAGGTGCCCCAGGTACTCAATCTCTCGCGCACCCACGTGGCATTTGTGGGGGGCGCATGTGAGTCCATGTCTGGCCAGCCGCTCAAGGACCAGGCCTAGGTGGCGTGCGTGGTCCTCCCACGACCGCGACCAGATGATCACGTCGTCTAGGTACGCTGCAGCAAACTCGCCGGCGTAGCCATCCAAGACGCGGACCATCATGGCCTGGAAGGTCGCAGGGGCGTCCATCAGCCCGAACGGCATGGCGCAGAACTGGAAACGCCTCCCATCAGGCGCGGTGAAAGCTGTTTTGTGCCGGTCCTCCGGGCGTACCGGCACCTGCCAATATCCTGATTTTAGGTCTAGCGAGGTAAAGATGCATGCATCGCCCAGCCCCGCCAAGGCATCCGTGATGTTGATGAGGGGAGGGGGGGCAGGTATGGTGACTGCGTTAATTGGCTTGAAGTTGACACAAAAGTGCATTGAGCCATCATTCTTACTGGCCATCACAATCAAACAATTGTAACGGGACTCACTTGGCTCAATGACGCCATCGCGCAACATCTCAGCGATCTGCGTCTGGATGACCTCGTTCTCCTTGGGCCCGAACCCGAACGGTTTGACGAACCGGGGTTCATGTGGCCTGGTCGGAATGGCGTGCTCAGCGACCGTGGTGCGTCGTAGCATATCAGTAGCAGCAAACACTTGCGGTTGTTGTGCCAATACCCGGTTAATTAGGTCTATCTGCTCGGGTGGTACACCATTTTGCAATTCATCTAGGGTGATGGGGTTCTCTCGCCGAGGTGGTAGCCGCCGACCCAGGCCGTATACGGTACGCCTCTCCTGCTTGCCGACGTGCACCCTCCCCGCCCGCACTTCTACTGTAGCATCCTCCTGGGCTAACCATGGCAACCCTAAAATCAACTGGTCCCTGAGCCCATCCATCACGAGGGCGGTGATTTGACTGGTGTGATCTCTAATGGCAAGGGTGATTTGGGTGCGGCCGACCGTAAGTGCCTTCGCCCCCTCGGTGGCTAATTGTACATTCTCACGCTCCGGGATCAGGTCCCCCTCGGGTATGAGTTGAGCTGACACGTAGGAATGACTGGCAGCCGTGTCCACTAATGCATGCACAGGTTGCCCATTCATGGCCACCGGTATCCTAAGTAGGTACCCAGCCTCAGGTCCCAACTGTCCCAGGTGGGGCGACTCACCCGACTGCTCCAAGGGCGCTGCCGACGTCGTCAGAGGCACGTGGTGGCTGGTGTAGCTCGCCGGCGACCTGGTGCGGGCCGCAGATGGATGGCGCTGGTCATCCTCGTCCGTCCTGATGTGGTACGCCGGTGCATAAGGAGGCACCGCAGGTGCTGTCGGGGTCGCCGGGGGCACCCGGTGGCTGTTGTAGCTCGCCGGCGACCTGGTGCGGGCCGCTGACGGGTGGCGCTGGTCATCCCCGTCCGTCCTGACGTGGTACGCCGGTGCATAAGGAGGCACCGCAGGTGCTGTCGGGGTCGCCGGGGGCACCCGGTGGCTGTTGTAGCTCGCCGGCGACCTGGTGCGGGCCGCTGACGGGTAGCGCTGGTCATCCCCGTCCGAGGCGCGCCGCCCCCTTGGTGGACGGGGCTGACCGGGGCGTCGCGACGCCCTTGGCGCTGCGAGCTGATTGGAGGTCATGCTCTATGGCTCGTGCTCGTGCGAGAAAAACATCCAGCCCGCGAGTCACTGCTTCGCGCAAGAATGGGCGAAGTTCGGGGGACACTAGCTCCACTATGAAGGGCAGTATGTCGCTAGTTTGACCCCCGGGTGTTAGGCGGCGGTATAGTCTGAGCTTGTTATAAACAAACGTCTCCACCGCCTCCCCGTCCCCTTGGCAAAGGCTGAACATCTCACTCCGACATGTGTTCAGGGCTCGGGTGTCATTGAAGCGCGCCTCCAGCTGGCGGGCGAAGTCTTCCCAGTCTGCGTCGTAGCTGACCGCCTGGGCCCACCACTCGCGCGCCTCGCCACGCAGCTGCGCACTCACGCGTTCCGCCCACTCTTCCCGCGGTATCTGGTGCCGCACGAGCCTCGCCTCGCAGGCTCGCAAAAACACGCGCGGATCCTCGTGGTTGAGGCCCGCGAACTCCGGGAGGGTAATAGGCCCGGTGAGGGGGCGGGACGTGGTAGCTAGCTGACCCCCTGGGTGCCCTCGTGCGCGTCGCTCGCACCTCCCACACAGAAAAAGTCCGTCCCGGAAATTTACGAATTCCAGCGCGTCTGCGCATGCGCAGTGTTTAATTGTTCCGCACTGCTGGCATCTCGCTATCTCGCCTCGGTAACCGGGACAGTGGACAGCGGCGCACTGGGGACCCGCTTGGGTTCTGGGCTGCCCCTCCGTCTTGACGCGTACCGTTTCGCATGTGCAGTACAGGTGGGGGTACTCACCGGTGCTGTGGCTGGTGGTGTGCGGCTTGCCGCACCCGGCGCAATAGCTCTCCATGGTGATGGCTACGTCCGGCCTCTTGTCCATGCGCGATCCGCGGCTGTCCGACCCGAGCGTCGGGATGAAGCGTCGGTGGCGGGCGCGGGCAGATCCGGGGGTGCGCCCCCTCGCGCTTACGACCGAGCGGTCTTGCCCGCACGCACGCGCCTCGCGGTTGTTTACGCGGCCGCGGCTGGTGACGGCTCGGTGATCTTCGGGCGCGCTCGTTTGTCCTCGGCGCGCGAGGGGTTAGGCGGGAGGGGGTGAGCGAACGATCTGTACACGTGTAAGGGGGGTGGGGGTGGAACCGTGGAATGCGGGAGGGAGTGAGCGAACGATCTTAGTGCTGGAGGGGGGTGGTGTGGCCTGATTACCCCGGCGCGTCCCGTTCCGCGGCGCCTGCACGTCTGCGCGCGCTTTCTCTCCCTTTTGTGCTGTCCCTACGCGTAACTCTGCCGGATTTTCAGCGATTCGGATGGCGTTTGCAGCGTTGTTATGTTGCCACACTAGATGGGCGCCATTTTGACACCGTTCCGGCTGCCTCCCCGTCAAAGCTATCAAGTCTTGCGGGATGGGTCTCGGGGTTTGGGTTCGGCCAAGTGGCGGGAGGCAGGGACGTGTCCGTAGAGGTGATCCTTGGGCTGTTTAGGCCACCCAAGACGCCTTATACTACAAATGATGCACTCTGCTACGTGAAGTGTGGTTTTTATTACACATCAACCTCTACATGGTGCTATCCATCCCCTGGCCGCGACTGTTCGGGGTTAGAGAGCTCTGCACGTGTACGGCTGTTCGGCGATGACCCCGCTTACTATGGAGAGGGGGGAGTTTTGAGCGAATAGTACGTGGCGGACGTTGCTGCTAAGACCTGCGCGGTGATGCGCCGTGATGCGCGGTGATGCGCGGTGATGCACGGCCAGTGGTGTTGTACTCACGATCTAGATGCGGTTGCGGAATTGGCGCGAAGGTGGCCTCTCAACGTTGCGCGAAGACGACCAGCCTCTTCGAGCTCCCGGTGGGTACTGACTCACTCGTGTAGCACAGCGCTACAGCAGGCCTGCCAATTGCGCGCCAGAAGCGCAGCGCGCGGGAAACAGACGCGGCCAAGTTTAGGACCTATTCGCACGTTGAACAATGGAATTAACAAATAAAAACATTTGATGAAATATACATTACATAGTTTATGTCTGTGAGAGAAAACATGTGCCCTTGATGCTATTATAGTCCGGCGGAAGCACACTGCCACACCCGGCGGAGTGCTTCCGCCGAGGTGGCCGGTAGTGGTGCTAGCTGCGGGTCGTTCGGTGCACTCACACTCGTTGCACCATGTTGCACGCGCGGGCGTGTTCGTGGCACACGGCTTTGAGAGGCGTCGGAGAGGCATTGCGGCCTGTGCGACTAAGAGGCGCACTATCGGCTGGCGTCAACGTACACGATTACACTGCACACGTTATCTGAGAGGGACACCTGCGTGCCTCTACGTGTGTTTACTTATTAAGTCCTCACGCCAGTCGCAGTTGAGGGAGAGCGTTCAATTAGCATCGGCTAATCTCGTAATCGGTAACTTGCGACGCGCGGGCCCACCTGTGAGGACCGCGGCTCGCTACTAAATTAAAAACACGTTTAAGCTTGGATGTAGCCTGTGCCTGTGCACTGGGCGATTAACTAAAGTTCTGGGGTGGCGGGAGATGGCCCGTACCGTATAATGCACGGCCCCACGTAATGCTTTGTGTGGGGCGTGTTAAATTGACGCGGCTGGGTTAGGCCCTACACCGGAAAAGGACCGGGCGCACACGGGGAGTATTTAAAAAAAAGGTTTTGGTTGTGACTATAATTACCAGATGGACGTTCGGTGAAACAAAGAGATGCTGGCTCCCCGTGGGACGTGCGTCCGTCCCGGTCCGCGAGTCGCGCTGTACTCGTGTCTGGCCCTGGCGCGAGGGGAGGGGTGAGCTCCCTGTCGCGCCAGAGTTTCTAAAGTTCCGTTATTCGTAAAAATCTATATAAATAACTAAATTTAAGTGGCTCTAAATTCACATAGTAAAACATGATGATTAATTTAATATCTATATATATGTTTGAGAATTTACATTTAATAAGTTTGTCTAAAATAAGTTTGCATATTAGAGTCAAGCTGGAGACTGTCTGTTTCTTGGTAACTACTCCAGTGGCGAATGATAATGCTAATTTGGGGCGGTTTGAGTTACGTCACACGTTTCACTACTGAATTTAGGCTGAAGGCCGCAAGGGTTGCACTCACAGCTGTTTTAGTAGAAAGCTACACGTGAGTGACCCGGGCACTCCTACACGCACTATATTAATTAGGGGCTTTTGTTTGTTTTTGATTACTTTATTATTGTGTGGGGAATTTTGCAGGCACGGGGAGTGCGTTGCATGCGTAATTAAAATGGTTCACTATTCTCTACCTTGGGCTGCGGTCCGCTCACTTGACTCAGGTGGGCCATGGCTAGGGGTGCTTTCCGTTAGCGGAGCCGAGTACTGGCTGGTGCAGGTCGGGCTTTGGGGTGGCCTTCGGCCGTACGATGTCAACTTTGTTAAGGGTACCACGCCAATGGGCCCGCGCTTCACGCTTTAGTAAATCTGCTAGGAGTCTGGATTTTGCCCACGTGGGGCTGCTTAGTAGTTAAACACGTTTAGCGACATTTATTACCGACTCTGTTTCTGGGATGTGCAGCGGTCGGGTGTGAGTTATCCGTGCCTTCGGTACCGCCGCGTCCGTGCCCAGCATTTCGTGTCCACTACGTCACAGCGAGGACGGAACTCTGGTAACTATTTCCAATCCAACCTGAATTGTACTTCTTTAAAAAATTTACTTCGCTCCTCAGAACGCTTCCATGTCAAGCTTTAGTCATACGGTGATAATTCTAGTGTTAGTTTCGGCCATCAGCCGCATGCTTTGTCTGCCTGTTCCAAGGGCGTGTTGAGTGTGGAAGCATCTGCCATGTGTACTTTGCAACTCCATTATTCTCTAGGTTAACTATAGGCATTTAAATGATTTAGTCTTGTGTAATCAACTGCTCCGCCGTCTAGAGAGTTCTTAACATTAGCCTCCCGATGCGTCACGTGCCACCATCTTTCGTATTGCTAGTCTCAGGACAGCCTGCAACCCCTGGTTGGGTAATTCGCTGCTTTCGGCAAGACATTAATCAGTGCCGCCATTCGAGGGCTGCGTGTGCGGAGACTAAAAGGTAGACGATGATACAGCCAGTTGCGTGATGGTGCCATGTACATTGTGACGTGTTAATAATTTCAGTTGTACTCAAGTGTTTTCTCTTAATCATCACAGCATCCTGGGTGGCCTAAACAGCCTGGGGGGTCCTTTGTCGACGTGTCCTTGCCTGCAGCCATGAGACAAAGAATCCACCCTCGAGTTAAAATTCCACATTCTAAATTCATTAATTCAGAAATCAGGCAGCGGGGACGGCGTCAAACTAAGTATAACTTGTCAGAGAGCAGAGTCTGAAATTTAACCCCTTAACCTCTATCCAGCCTTCCCCCTGACATGTCCCGGGCAGAGACCAATGGTGATGGAGGTGGTGAGCTCTGGTGTCGCCGAAGGGCTTCCATAGTCGAGCGGTGAGTCGGGCCGAGGTTGGCTGCAGCCGAGGATCTTGGCCGAAAAATGGGGGGAAGGTGAGTCAGAAGGAGCCTAGAGCGTTATCCCCGAGGGGCCGCTCCAGGGAGAGGAGGGAGCCTAGAGCATAATCCCCGAGCGGCCGCTCCAGGGACAGAAGGGAGTCTAGAGCATAATCTCCAGATAGCCGCTCCAGCGACGAGGGAAGGAGAGAGAGAGAGAGAGAGGAAAGGAACAGTAAATTAAATCAAAGTAAATGTAGAGCTCAGTTACCACTTAAAGTATTCACTACCCAGATTGCTCAAGGGTAGGAACTCTCTGTCTGGTAACCACCATATACTCATATGCTCAGCCGGGAGCATGTGACAACGATACCAAGAAATATATATTTCTTACAACTCACTGGGCGCTTGCTGCACTAACATCCCATAGAGGTGCCAGGTAGGATAAATGTATAATGTCTTTCAGACAGGGGTCTGTTCCTAAAGGGGGCGGATTTACTGGCCGAGGTCAGAATAAGGGATAAGACACCCATACTAGTGAAAGTTTCAGAGCATCTCTTCAGCACTCTATGAGCTGCAAGTTAAAAGATATAATTAAATGAAACTAGGTAAAAAAAAAACACTTGATATTTCGCATCTAGTTGAAGAAAGTGATGTGAGTTTATTTTTTATACCTAGCAAAAAAAGTAGTTATCTTAAAAAGTAAATTCGCGAATTGTCGTGGGTTCGTCTCTGCAGAGAATGTCGATATGTCACGGAGATCTCTTGGTAGCAATGCTGCTTGGTGTCGTTGCTTGGCACCAGTTTTCTCGGGAAGAGCAGCCTCCTGCAAGGAGGCATGTCATGAACTGTCCGGCCTGTGTAGCTTACCGAGAGTCATCAACCGCGTAGGAGAATGGTGTTGTGCAGGCTATCCTGCAGTAGTTGTTCACATAAGTTCCAGTCTGGGGACACACCTCTACCAGACTGCTTTGTCACTTTAGTCCTAGGCGATTAATTAGATCTTTGCTGCCAGTTCCATTATTAAATTAACAAGCTACTTAAACAAATATTGAAACAGATACAAACCTACTGGTAGGAAAAACAGAGATAGTAGCTGGCAGCTCGCCTCCCGATCGTGTCTGGTCCTGTTGGTGGCTGAATGAGACTGGAGAGGACACCACTTCTGTGCGCACGGAGCGGAAGTGATGTCACGAGCACAGCTGTGGCATGCTGTGGACAGCCCGGTATTGAACTCAGGGCCAAGTAGGTACGGCATTATAATAAAGATTCATGTGAGGGTGAAACTGCTATGGCAATACCTGATATAATGCCACAAATGATCAGAGATTATTTTATATAGATATGTATCAAACATAAGAACGTAAATAAGAATATGATTCACATTGCCTGTAATAATTAGAAATAAACAAAAATACTTTATAAAAACATTATGAAATAAAAATGAACAATGCTTATTGTTTTATTATTACATGAAAAGAAAAAAAGCTAATACTTTTACTAAAAGTCACGATACGCTGAACATTACATACAACGCTGAAGAAGATGACAGCAATAAAACAACCAGCATACGAATGGTCACATTTCCTCCTCGATAGGAGTATCAAGGTCACTACTTGTATGACTTAAGAAATCATTACACCCTAGGATACAACCGCACTAGTACAACTGTTCCCGGCACATAAAACGCCCAGAGAGTTAAAAGGTCAACAAGAGACTGCGCGTAAAACAAACTGTATTGTTTTATTTAGGTTATGGTCATGTTTTTAAACAAGGCGGTAAACAATGGATAGTAAAAATTTTTCAGTGAGTAGAAAAAATTATTTTTAATGAAATTGATAATGATGTACTTTGGATCAACGTTTTAAAAAATACGCATTAGGCCCTGAGATTTTTAACACATGTATAGTTATTTAAAAAAGTGTTTTGAAAAAAATCTGCCTGAAAGCTTAAGTTTTAATGATTTTAAAAATTTTTAATATCAAAATATTTAAATAAAAATTAACCAAGGCATTAACAGTTTACAAAAATACCAATACATTTTGTAATAATAATTCACACATTCACTCATTCACACATTCACACATACCCAGTCACACATTGCTGACACCACAGTGATAATTACTTCTTACACAACACAAACCTAGTACAGCGGCCTGGCTACAACAAATTAAACAATGCCATTCGTTTGTTTGTTGAGTGGTATTGTGTTTTCATAAGGCAAACAATAGTATAAACAGAATGAAATACGTCATGGCACAGGAATCGCAAAATTAAACTCACAAATTTTTCACTTTCGGGAATTGGACATTGATATATATAAAGCTGAACTTCATCCTGCGAACAGAATAAAAAACTAAAGGTAATCTTCTTACGTCGTGGCTTTTACGAAAATTAATAATAAAATTCCGAAGGGCTTTGGGGATGGAACTGATGACTTACTTGCGTATTGAAGACATAGCTGCGAACACCAGGTCTCCTGACCTAGTGCCAAAATGGAATTTTTGGCGTTACACCCACCAACCACTTCAAGGCTAGCCAGGCTCGTAGACTCGCTTGTTGGGTGCACGCGTACTCATTCGCATCGAGTTCTTCTCACCGGCTTACCACCAAGCATTCTCGACTCGTGCCTTTAAAATTTGCAACTTTTGTGCAACGTTAATTGCGTGTCATCATCACTTCTGTTCCGCCTGGCTTGATCATTATCTGTTGCATATGCTGGCCTTCAACGAACTTTGCTTCATGGCACCATGGCATCAGGGGCGCAACAACTAAATTTCCAAAGGGGGGGCAATATACCTTTTTCCTCCCCCGGGAAAATTTGTATTTCAAGGTGGAAAATGGTGCTATTTAAGCAGTTTTATAATCTAAAAATTGATTACACAGCACTTTCTTTGCCCCCGTTTGCCCCCACTTCAAGGTTTCAGAGGGGGGCAAAATACCCTTGCCCCCCCCCCCCCCCTGTTGTTGCGCCCCTGCATGGCATCATGCGTAACTGTTGAGCTTAGCATCTAAGTGTAAAGAAATGATTGGGCAGGTGGCAATGGGATTTGTAAAATAAAGGTAACTTTTTAAACATCTTAGATAAAATTAAATACTTCCTTCAGTAATAGCTGAACTATTATATCTTGTATATCTTTCCTTTTAATTCATTCTGTTAGTTTAATGTGTTAAAAATATAATCTTAGTTTAGGAATTTTAAAGTTAAATAATACAGAGTTATATGCTTAGTTTTATGTTTTAATTGGTTTTTACCTTTGCTATGCTTGCAGAAACTGCTGCAAGGCTGTAGTAAATGTATTGACGTCCCTCTGCTTTAGGTCCCTGATTTCCTGTTTGCGAAATTGTCCTGTTTTGCCCGTGTAGCTCTCGTCGGTGAGGAGTGAGTTCAGGCCAACGTGGCCGGGACCGGAAAATACGGGACCTGGAGGGAATTTTAGGTGGGAAGGAGGAACGGTAGGCAGCTCCAAGGATAACTCGGTGATGTCCGTTTCCACGAGCCCCTTTTATTTCCGTATAGAGAACCTGCCGCAGCCTGGCTGGCACGTCGCGGAATGAGCGCCCTCCCCGCAGCGACCCGGACTCCCGGAAATAAGTCTCGTCTTTAGAATACGTCCCGACACGAACAGGGGAGGTAATCCCGTAGCTATGGTTCCGGTTACGATTGTTCTGTAATGATGCACAGCGCGTACGCGGTCTGTCACGTAAGAGGAATAAGGTCCTATGAGTATTCGTACTGACTGAGAGGTTCGGTGGTCCGGAGATGCGCTTACACGGCCTATGACGGTTGGCTGGTGAAGTCCCGGAAAAACACGTAAAACTGAATACGTCCAGCGACACAACGAATGCAGCTCAGCTGCAGAGACGACCCGTGACGTTTCACTGTCGGCGAACTGCGAGATGAGAAAACGCGCCTCACGAGCAGCGCGGAGCGGAGCGCGCGTCTGCTCTCTGTCGCGTCCTGAACACCACTGCCGTCCCCCGCCCGCTAGCGGACCGAGGCCCGCGGGCCACGGAGGAGGGGAGGGGAAATCGGCCGGTGTGGGAGAGGCCCGCCCCGCGATACGCCAGGCTGCGATTACATTACTAACATGGCATAAGCACTTGAGAAAAATCACAGAATTATTACCTCAACATAACGAGTATTTAATAAAAAAGCGAAATTACACATGAATTAATTAGTTATGAATAAATGACAAGCGAAGTATTTACACAGTGTTTCAGACGTGAGAGTTTTGTTACGTTACAAAATATACACAATTGTTGAGGCTCGTAACCATTTAAAAATACATAAAAAGCATAATTATTTATAACACAAAAAGAAGCCCACTGGCATGCTAGGGCGCACGCGGGTGCGTCCCTGACCGTAGCACTTCACAGGCGGTGCACTGGGGGGACAAAACTCCCTTAGGACCACGTCGGTGGACAGGTACGGCCTCTGCATCAGGGAGGGTACGACGACTGTCGTCAGTATGTACCTACATAATACAAGATATATTTTAAATTGACTCTGTACAACATTGTAATGTAGTACAATTTTGTTCTATATTCACCATAATTCTGATATTAGATTTGGAACTGGCTAGTTTTCTAATTTTTTTTTACCTAGGTATATTTTAAAAACAAAATTTATTTTTTTCACTTTTAAAGATTTTTATAAAAAAAAGTTTCTTCTTTAAGGAGTAGCTTACCTAGTATTTTTGTTAGAATTTTCCATTTTTCATGGGGTGTATGTTAGATAGTGTCCAAAAATGTGAACACAAAATTTGTTACGTAAGAGTATGGGTCAGTCAAACTGTATACATACTTAAGCACCAGAAATTTTTTTTTTATATATATATATATCTATCTTTTTTAGCTATCTCACTATAGTTTGGATTCTCATACTGAGTACAATTAAAATAGTAGTAAAGAGAATGTACAGTCACAATGCTTTTAATTAATGCGATAAATGATAATTGACTGTATAAACAATTTATTGTGTTTTTCCAAACTGTTAAAGTGTGGTGTCACTGATGATTTTTTTTATCAGGCATGTAGCCATTCGTAAAAATTTTGAGGTCAAGAAAAAAGGAATAAACACTACCGGTAGTTTGGTGTAGGTATTTAATTCTATTTGTATAAGATGATGAAAAATAATGAAAATAACTCAAGTTTTTTTCCAGAGTACTTCTCAAGAGTTAGATATAAAGGCTAGAGTAATACGCAGTGTGACAGCACAGTTGGATGAAGAAATTGATTTATTAGAAGATGAGGTTGTGACTGTGACAGACATTATTGATGATACCTGGTACAGGTATGTAATACCAACATTTTTGATTGTTTAGGTATTAGATTAAGTTAATATTTATACTTTGTGCTCCCTATGTTTTATCTCCAATCAGAACAATTGTCTCATTTATATTGATTTTTAACTAGATTTATTTTTAATTTTGTTATTTTCCATCATTAACTTGTTCTTTAACATACTTAGCTGTGCCTCTACATTGGTCAGGATTTATATTTTTCCTTTGAATTTTTTATTCAGAATACAGACTTACACACTTGTTTTAATGAAGATAGGACAATATTAATTAATAAATAAAGAAATGCATGGATTGGCTTAGTCTCAATGACATTGTCATCATTAGAAAGAAGACAGAATGTTAACTCACTAACGTCCTGTAACTCACCTAGCCATGAGTACCGCAACAATATACATCCCCCCAATAATCAGACATATCATTTTGTCCTTCCCCACCTCAATAGTTAACCCTGAAAATGTATTTCATTCAACTTTCAACTATAAAATAAAAAAGTACTTAGGGTTGGGCATGTCCATTCTTTGTTGCTTCGATTCCGCTGATTCTACCTGAAATTGGAACTGTCAATTCTCAAGCTGTAAGGAGGAATTTTACAATATAAAATTAATATGAGTACCTAGCTGAAATCACTGCTGGGGGTGTTAAATAAGGTTATAGTAGTTCTTATGATTTTTTTTACCACCAAAACAATAAAAACGGTTACAGAATCAAATGTTAGTATGAATTTTTTGTATAATTGTTTATATTTTTGTGTTAAAATAAGGGTCAAGGTTAGGTGTAATTGCTTGTTTCTTAATTAATTTTCTATTGTCTAATTCATATTGATTGGTTTCAGGGGATTCATTGGTGAAAGAATTGGAATATTTCCATCATCACATGTGGAACTGTTGGACAATTACAGTGAGTCACTTTCTAAGGCTGTTTCTCGTGCCAGTCATTCAGAAAATTATAATGAAAGTTCCAGCATTTCATCTCGTCAAATTTACAAACAGTGTGTTATTGATTCAACTTCTGACATAGGTTCCACTGTGTCAGCTCGTCAAATTTACAAACAGTGTGTTGATGATTCAACTTCTGACATGAGTTCCACTGTGTCAGCTCGTCAAATTTACAAACAGTGTGTTGATGATTCAACTTCTGACATGAGTTCCAGTGTGTCAGCTCGTCAAATTTACAAACAGTGTGTTGATGATTCAACTTCTGAGGCGAGCTTACTTGTAAAACATATGGAAAATGACATGAGCAAAAATGTTATAAGCTTTCCTCATGTCACTGAGGATAGTGTGCCTCATGGTATTACACTGTATCCTTTTTGTGCACAGTTTGATAATGAATTAAACTTTCATGAAGGTGAAATAGTTAATTTGATCAGGTATATAGATAAATATTGGATGGAAGGAGAAATCTGTGGAAAGAAAGGTATTTTTCCAGCAAATTATGTTAAGATTTTGGTTGATTGTAAAAATAACCTGGATTGTGAAGCTTTGGCAAAAGAAAATGAAGTTGGTTCAGCAGAGAAGATTTTAGCAAATTCTTGTGCTGTGGTGAAGTACAACTTTGATGCTCAGACGAAGAGTGATTTAAGTGTAATAGAAGGTGAAAAAGTGTGGGTGATAGAGTTAATCAATAACGATTGGTGTCAAATTCAAAATAATTCAGGACAAATTGGTTTAGTCCCTTGTGTGTATATATCCCAAGTGATCAGTGACGATATCCACAGCCAAAGTGAAGATAGTGGAGCATGTACCATTGACTTGCATGATCAGACTGATAGTGTATCTATGTCAGAGTGCGTGGAAGAGCGAAACAACACAGTATGCACAAGTAGCAGCAACTCCGCACATTCATCGGAAGCCATGAACTTAGATACAGCAATGTCACGTAATTTAGCAGAGTTATCCTTGTCTGCTCGCTATGGGTCCAGTTCTAACTCTGTGACAACAAGCAAAGAGCCCAGACACTTAAATATACAGAATGGGGCAATCCATGACCAGGAACCTGATCTTCAAGCACCTGCTGACGATACGTACTTGAGACACGTGGAATCACTCACCTTTGGAGGTAAGTACCGTAAATGTTTAATAAATGTTTGCTTCTTATAAGTTTACAAGAGTATACTTTTAAATTTAGTTGATATTTCTTCAGTAGCTGTACCAAACTTGACACTATAAAATGTTTTATTTCCCTCCAAATTAACTTCCATGTAAATCAGCACACATGTGAAAACAGATTTTCCTCACACATCACTGAGTAGCTTGCCCTTTAAGGGTTTGTAGGTTTGTTAAGATAAATTCACAAACACAGGTGGGCCTAGAGAGTCAATGTTGTTATGGAACTATCAGACAGAGAGAGTTGTGTTGGCTGGGGCAGAGTAATCATGGCTGTGTTGTTCACTTGCACATCATCTTCACGTCAGTATGGCTTGTGGCATTGGGGGCACAATGGGGGAAGCCCACCTGACTTCGCCCTGGGTTGTTGAGGTATTATTCTCACTTTGTCCTCCACTCCGCCTCCTGGCTTGGGGTAAGATCATTCATATCAATTAAAAATTTTAAATAAAGCAAAATTGTTTCCAACTTTTATTAATCTTGTCATGCTTTCTTAAGTATTTATCTAGACGTAGTGCTTGTTTTCTATGTGGTATGCATAGTTTTGATCCCATCACAATCATTATTAGGATGTTTTTGTAATTACAATAAAAAAAACCCTATATAACAAATCTCAAAGGACCAAAATCTGCATTTTGTTTGTAAGGGTGTTTGTTAAATAGAGGGTATTTGCAAACTATTTTTCATTGTAAGTACTACTTTACATAAAGTATGTAATTAAAACTGTTTGTTTTATTTTACAGAATGTGAGTATAGTTTAGTATTGTCACACATCAATATAAGTATTATATAATAGTATGTGCGGTTGCTGGGTTGTGGGTGTGGATTGGGATTGCCACCGCCATCTTGGATTGTGATGTCACGGTTGCCAACTTCACTGTCATAATTTTTTTATAACGTGCCTAAAGAAGTATAACTTCAAAAAGAATATAATGGAAATGGGGTCAGCTTTAATGTAGGTTTTTTTAATGATATAACTATAATATCACATGCAATGACTCACTTTATCGAGATAATTCACAGCAATAATTGTGATCATTTAACATTACAAGTTCAAAATGTTAGTGAATTTTTTAATTTAAATTTTGATTAATTACTAACAAGTTTGAGAAATTGTAAAAAAAATTATACCAACTGAGACAAAGGAACACAATACATTTTAACATACTAATAGTAATGCCCATCATTCTTAAATTCTTAGTGAAATAAAACCAGCTCACTTTCCTATTTAACAAGGGTGCAGTTTCTATAAATAAACTGTTTTTTTTTTTCATAAATAATGCCATGAACTTATAATTTTTAATATTTAAATATCTTAATGATAGAATATTTGTTATTGTAGATGTTGACCTATTGTTTACTGTTGATAGTTCTTTTACCACTGAAGACAATGGTGCTGGCATTGATTGTAGTAAGGTTGACAATGACGATTATGACAACCCAGAAAATAAGGGGAGGGAGTTAGGATATTACACTTATTCAAATTTATGTTGTTTTATGTAGCTTTGTGTTGTACATATACTCGTAAAAAATTTTGCTTGTAAAATAATACTATAGTAAAGTATATTCAGTTTGCAGTTTGTTGTGTGGTTGTTGTGAAGGAAGGCTAGTGTTAGGACTGTGCTAATTGTTGCAGTGGATGAAGTGGAACTGAGAGGAGGCAAGGGCAGTACTTCGCGAAGAAGAGAAAGCAACGACAGAATACCCCATAGACCCGCCCCTCCTGCTCCGGTATGCTGCCAACAAGTCAGCGATGAAAGTGTTACATCTGAAGTTCAGCTGGATGCATCAGGTAAACTGTTTTCCTTGTATGTTGGTGTAACTATGGATTATAAGTGTTAGTATGAGTAAGTCTTTAACGTTGCTGAAAGGGCAGGCTTGCTAAGTTTCAGGTAGAAACCTACCTGCCATATGGAATTGAATGACCGTAGCAGCCAATGACAGTCTTCTTAGTGAAATGTGAAATCTCACTGGGCCAGCAGCCTCGAGCTCTGGGCGAAGGTTGGGCAGATGATTCCTCGTCATTCGCCAAATGGCTCCAGCTATACACTCATAGATTTGGTTTAAACTGTTACAGAACACTCTTTACAGAAAGCTATGCAAAATTTCATTGGCCTAACTCTAATTGTTATGGCACCTGAGCTCAGTGTATGGATGACTGTGTAGTAACACAGAAGTGATTCATGTAAATCCTGTCAAGTTTGATGTCCTACAGCTGTGCACTTAAGCAAGACAATTTGCTGAGGTTTTGCATTCTTGATCATATTTTACATGTCCAGATGATTTTCCACAGACACTATAGCTCGTCACTCGATGATATAAAAAAAATTAACAGACATCCTCCACTTAAATTGTTAAGTGAAGTACAGAATTATGCGAGACCAGTGTGGTCTCACCGGCAGTTACCATCGCCAGTTACCACGCTTGGGGTCGAATCTCTAGTTAAAAAAAAAAGAAGTCTGAAAACATATTCAACAAAGATCAAACGTTGGCCTGGTCCCGACCAGCAGGCGTGAAATTATCTATTTGTAAAATTGTAATTCATTTTTGTGAGCTGCCGAAGACACGACCGCACACGGCTACAATCGAACGATAACTTGTTGAACAACAAAGTTGCCTTCCCTTCGAAATGTGTAAACAAAGGGAAGCAACTCCGTGGGTCAACCAGCCAATCACAGTACAGAACCAGGTACATGACCATTTAAGGAAAGTGCATTTATAACATTTGTTCCCTTAAAATTTGGAAAATAACATCACATCACAGCATGGCTCGTCTTGATTGGCTGGCGAGGCAGTGCTCAGCGAAAGTTTTAGTCCATTTTTGCACAGTTGTGCGCCTACTTGCTGGTTTTTCCCAACAACGCAATAACTTGAGGTGGGAAGAAAAACTCACTGGTGACAGTCAGGGTCTTCCTTTCTTTGTTAAACTTCTCGAATGTTACAGCCTCACTAACCAGAATATGCTTTGAAATTGTAAAAATGTAATTAATACATATGTTAATTTTAACTGATGAAGCAAAATAGAGAAAAAATTAATAATAAACAAATGTATTCATCTTTATGTAAAACCTATCCAAAAAAATATGAATATTAAGCACAAACAAAATACCTTAAATGCCTATGCATAATAGAAGAAACATGTGTATAATTTAATTACAGAACATGAAGAAAACATCAGCAACATACAGTATTTGTATCAGTTACAATATTATTGGTAGCAGGGGGCAGGAATTATGTATGCTATGTTACATAACCCCCCTACGTTCTGATTGAATTTGCAAAATAAAAATGAAAAAAGTACACAAAAATTTCAAAATGTAAATAAAAGTACCACAAAATCACAAAATGTTAACAGTTTATCACACAATTTGTCATAAGTTTTATCAGTGTTGAGGGCGTACCGGTGCTAAGGGTGGAAATAAATGGGCGCCACCACGTGAGTGGGCACGTGGACCCGGCTGGAAACTCTAACTCAGGGCGTTACGTGGCCCGTGTGCGGCGAGATATTAGCCCTCCTGATTTTTAACGCAACGCCTATCCCTAACTAAGCCCGCTCTCAGCGTCGGGCACGCTTCTAATTACCGCAGTGGGCTCTCAGGGCGTCCCACACGCCGCTGACCAGGTTAAGGACCCACGTGGCCCCCCGAACACAAAACACGTGACTCAATTAGTTGGTTTTATTACTCACGTTACACGCCCTTGCACAATCATCCCTTGATACTGTTATAAAACGCCCGAGGCACGAATCGAATTAGGTGAGGAGGCGAACCACGCACATGGTCGCCTCAAGCCGTTACTTAATGCACAGATGATAGAAACCTCCGGAGAGTAAATAATTATTAATTAATCAGTCTCTCCGACCGAGAGAGGCCCCGAGGATGTAAAGAAAACGATTTGGATAAATTACTTAACAGAACTACTTCTCGGTGAAACAACGGTGATGTACTCGGGGTGTCTGCAGAGACATCCGCTCTCGGCCGGCTGAAGAAGGAGACTGGGAAGAGACCCGGGCTTGCGGCAGGCAACATGGCGCCCTTCGCGCCGAACACAATTACTGTTACAACTTAGCTATGGCGTGCCCCGGGTTATTATTGAAAAATAACATAAACTCTTTACAAAAATTAGCACATCACATCCATACCCAGACCGTCTGTAATAATTACTTATGTGATAAAAAACAGTTTAAATCAACTTACATGCTAGTTCCTCCGCCGCCCGCTAGGGAGCGTCCTTGTCCGTGCTTGCACATATTTTATTACAAAACATCATAATTTAATTAAACAAAAGACACTCACATACATAGCCGTCGTGACACGATTTTGGGGCGAAAGGAAAAGGATTACAATAATTATTAATACATATAGGGGTGCGGCGCACTGCAGCTAAGTACCCTCTTGCCGGGCTAGCAACACACGCACACACGCATGCACAGGCGAGAGGTTTGAACAGATGATGGTGTTTGGGCGGTGGCATATTGGGCTCAAACGGGCCGCAGGCCCGGATGACGTCAGTGTTTTTAGAATTTTTCTTCGTTATCCATATCAAAATTAAACTTACGGTGTTACCGCTTGCCATATGCTCAGAAATACCCTCAAAATGCGGTGATGAGTTCCAATCACTGCTCCCACCCCTCCAAGCAATCAACACATGGAATACCTCCCCACAACACCACAACAGGTGTAAATAAACTCTGAAAATCTCCAAAAAGAAATTGTTTTATTAAAAAAATTATTACTGCATTGTCTTAATGGTACTCCACTTGACAAGCTAAATGAAAATCCGAAAACATTAAGTTATTTGATTAAATAATTTAATAAATTAAATAAATTTTTGTTGTTAGCTTAAAACATTAAAAATAACTCTTCATCTTTAGGTAATACTGAGACAAAAAAA